>NW_023649259.1:72500-112500 GCF_015228065.2 Penaeus monodon | reverse complement strand
ATTTCAGAGCATAGTGAAAGGGTTAAACCGAGCCGAAATGAATTCACTAAACAATAAAATTTACGTTAATAAGGTATCGGCTAACACAGTGGGGAATAATGATAATAAGAAAAAATATGCCTAGAATATGGAAATACTTCACATGATGTATTCGAGAAAAAAAAATCGGTTTACACAAAGGCACGGTATAATTACCAATCAATTAAATATTTAAGAACACACAAATGAACATTATTCAGTGTCCCGCAATTATAGACCTGTGATTTAGCCTCGTGTGATGAGATAGAAAATAACACGCCAAAGAAATTACTCTCACAAGTGAGATAAAGATAATCTACCATGAGAAAATTAGAAGAAAACATGGTAGATGACAGACAAAATGCATAGCACGGACATGTTCAGATGTAAGAAAGAAGAATCACTGCACATGTTGAAAAAAACGTAGCAGCATGCACACATGGAAAATGAAAAGAGAGAAAGGGAAATGCCCATGGTATACTACGTTTTTTTTTCGTTTTTTTTGTTTTTTTTTGGGGGGGGGAATAGAGGTAGTCAAGCAGCTTTGTTGGAGGCTTCTTCTGCGTCCACCACTGCCCACCAGTTTGCCAGGCGCTTCTAGTTGAGAGTCTACATTGTTACCATTTGGTGAATGGATGTTGTAGCTGGTAGGCCCTACTAGGGAGTGGTGGTCCACAGGAGGAGCAGCGTTCGAGGGGACCGTGACTCCCAGTAGTGATTGAATGGGGTCAAGAAGGTCAGAAGTCATGAACAAAAGGGGGCATGACCTAGGTCAGCACAGGCACACCGCCCTGATTGGTCACTCTGTTTGATGTAGGGCCAATACAGATATTATCCCATCTAAATGAATATGCAATTTTCAGAAAGGGATCTGTCAAATTGCCGTAATTCAAAACCTGTTGGTGAGAATGGTGTAGTTCCCGAATAATTGCAAACCTACATGGCCGCGGTATACTGACCGAGACCGAACGCCCGCAGTAAAAGTTTGGGAGGAAGGCCGGGGAGGACGAGGGAGCGGGGTGGGCGGTGGGGAGGAGGAGACTGCGAGGTATACGAAAAAAAAAAATATAGAGAGAGATATACCACACACACACACACACACACACACACACACACACACACACACATATATATATATATATATATATATATATATATATATATATATATTATATATATATATGTGTGTGTGTGTGTGTGTGTGTGTGTGTGTGTGTGTGTGTGTGTGTGTGTGTGTGTGTGTGTGTGTGTATGTGTGTGTGTGTGTATGTACATATACATATATATGTATACGTATATATGTATGTGTATGTCGATGTTAATGATACATTCACAAAATGCAATCACTGATCACAAAACATGGAAAGGCGTGTGCGTGTTTGTATGGGCAAAATATATATATATATATATATATATATATATATATATATATATATATATATATATATATATATATATATATAAATTTATATATATATATATGTATATATATGTATATATATATATATATATATATCTTTTTCTTTTTCTTCTTAGCTTTATCCCATTCATATATGGGGTCGCCATTTGATCAGGTTCTGGCAGATATCTTTTATGGCCGGATGCCCTCCCTTGGGACGGCACTGACTTGAACTGGCTTGCCCACCCAGTGGCTAGGCCTAAACTGGCTTTTCCATGTTCGTCATGGGTCGCCGGTGCGGATCTTGCGTTTTTATCCACATCATATTATTAGATTGGCAGCTTCGTATAAGGCCGGATGCCCTTCCTAACGCCACCACAGATGTCGACGGTTGACCTGCCCTTGCTGAATAGGCTTACCCTACAAGGCAGCAGGGGGATCTGGAGTGAGAGTTCCTTCTCATAGCCTTTGCCTGAAGAGGCATACCCTACAAGGCAAACACGGGGATGTAGTTTAACGTCATAACCAGGACGGAATATATATATATATATATATTTTTTATATTTTATATATAATTATATATATTTTTATATATATATATATATATATATATATATACATATGTGTGTGTGTGTGTGTGTGTGTGTGTGTGTGTGTGTATATAAACATATATAAACATATACACACACAAACACGTGCGTGTGTATATATATATATATATATATAATATAATATATATATTATAATATATAAATATATATAGTATGTATATATATATATAGTATATATAATATATATATAATATATAGGGTATATATATAATTATAATATATATATATATATATATATATATATATATATATATATATATATATATATATATATATATATATATATATATATATATATATATATTATATATATATATATGTGTGTGTGGTTTATATTATATATAATATATATATATATATAATAAAATTATATATAATATATATTATATATATATATATATATAATATCATCATCATCATTTAACGGTAGGTTCATGTCTGAGCCGCCGTGGTCACAGCATGATACTCAATTGCAGTTTTCACGTTGTGATGCTCTTGGAGTGAGTACGTGGTAGGGTCCCCAGTCCTTTCCACGGAATTATAATATATATAAAATATATATATATATATATATATATATATATATATATATATATATATATATATATATATATATATATATATGCACATACACGCCTCTTCATGTTGGGGATCATTGATTGCATTTTGTGAAGTATCATTAACATGATCTAGGTCGAAGTACAGAGTCACAATAAGAGGAATACATTCGAATCTGCTGCTTGTGCTAATCAAAATGTATACAGTTTCGAAGTATTTTTCTGATTTTGACTCTGTACTTCGACAGTCTTTATCATGTATCTGTCTTTTGATAAATCTCAAAAAAAACAGGTATGTTATTTTTTATTCATGTAATTTCCTGTTCACATTGAAAAAATAATCATTCACAGCCTCTTGCGAATTTAAAGATAAAAGTAAGTCATGTAAAGAAATTCAAACGATTATTTATCTACTAGTTATCAATGCTGCCTTTGATGTCAATTGCATTACGTCCTATTGACTCTTTTGACCCTAAAATAAATGTTATACCTACCTGTAGGATCTTTTACCATTTTCACATACGTTTCAATAGAAAATATCTTTAAAATGTCCTTTAACTTGCCAAATTAAAAATTACAAATAAAACCCTATATTATTTGTCATTTTACCTATCCGCGTCTGGGTCGCGCGTGCGTGTTGACGAGATGAATGGACAGGTTGACCGCCTGTGTGGGTGGAGCTTAGACTCCTCTTAGACTATTTGCAAGAAATTACAAATAAGAACGCTACGTATAAAGTCTATACTATGGGAGCTTGTTTAATGCTCCTGTTATCGTCAGTAATTTCTGCTTAGTATCACTACTCCCCTTTACTACCAACTGTCTAATTACCTAATTGTATCTTTGAGCCTTTGCTTAAGAGTGGTCAAGATTGGTTGCGGTGAAGAATACTGTCATGGTCATCCGTTTCTTTTTTTTCTAATAGTTTTGAAATAAGCTGTGTGTAATTGTGTTAACAACTCCCAAGTGGTCTGTCAGTGTTCGTTCTACTGGACTTGCAGCATATTTCATAGGTCAGTAGTGGCTCTCACTTTTCTCTCCACTTCTACTCCATTAAAATAGCCAAGGAACGCACTGTAATCTCCTTATCCTTATCCTCTACAAAGGCCAGCAATGTCTCTTTTCCTCTACTGCTCCTTCTGCAGTCGCACCGCAACACACATGATGACCCTGACGACATGCAGTACCGTATGCTACGACATGTTTGAAGCACTTATCCATTTCTTAAACCTAGTAAATCCGGCACCCCCTCTCAAGGCTATCGCCCCATTGGTCTGACTAGCTGTTTGGGCAAATGCTAGAAAGAATGCTCAAAAATATGACTAATGTAATGCCTTGAACCCAACAGCCTTCTGTCTTCTCATTTTGATTCCGTTCAAAGCACATTTAGAAAATTACATTACATCTGCCTTTGTACGACATTATATAGTGTTAGTCGTTTCTTCAACCTGGAAAAAAAGCATATGATACTACATGGCGATAACACATTCTGAAGCAGCTATCATTTTCATGGCATACAGGGAACATGAGTGTCTTCATTAAATAATTTCTTTCCAATCGTACCTTCCAAGTCAAATTTGCCTCTTCAGCTTCCTCTTTTCCTCAATTTGAAGGTGTCCTACAAGGAAGTCAGCTTAACACCACATAATTCCTTCTAACCGTAAATGACTTAATTTAGGTACTAATAAAACAGGTCTCCCTGTATCATCATCATCATCATCATCAAGGGGCTAACGCCGATGGGGTCGCATGGCCGCATCCACCCTTCGCTTCCAGCCACGGGGATCCTTTGAGGTGAGTCTCCAGGCTCATTCCTCGCGACAGGTCTCATCGAGCTGCCGAAGCCATGATCTCCTAGGTCGTCCCACAGGTCTCCTCCACCCAGGATTGTCTCCCAGAGAGACAACCTGGTGGGCAGGGTCGTCCACAGGGAGACGAGCTAGGTGGCCAGATAGCCTGAGTTGGTGATCCCGGATTATGCAAGTAACAGGTCCCATCCCAGTCTCACGGTGTAACTGCCGGTTGGACACGCGGTCCTGCCAGCTGTACCCATGATCCGGCGAAGGGACTTGTTACAAAAGGCATCAAGGCGAGACTCCAAGGACACTGGATAGCGTCCAGGTTTCGCTTCCATAGACCAAAATGGCAGTATCAAGGCCTTGAAGACACGCAGCTTGGTCCTTCTGTATAGGTACCGACATCTCCAAACGCTCTTGTTGATCGAGTTCATGGCTCCTGTTGCCAGGACCAATCCGTCTACTGACTTCCTGGTCTGACAACCCAGAGATTATGGACTACACTACCAAGGTATGTAAAGCTTCTGTAACTTCAACGTCCTCGCCGCAAGCATGGATCGACTGAAACGGGTTCCCCTATCAGGCCCCAAAGTCCTGAATCTTGGTCTTGGTCCAGGAGACCTCTAGGCCTAGGGGCTTCGCCTCATTGCTAAATGCATCAAGAGCTGCCACAAGTGACTCCAGGGACTCAGATAGGATGGCAACATCGTCGGCAAAGTCAAGGTCTAAAGACCTTAATATTGCCTAGTGTTGCTCCACACTGACTTTGGCTAGTAGCTCTGCCCATTATCCAGTCCATGCAAGTGTTGAAAAAATGTTGGTGCAAGGACGCAGCCTTGCCTCACCCCTGAATTAACAGGGAAAAAAGTTCGACATACCCCTACCACACTTTACAGCACTTTCGGTACCAGTATAGAGGCTTGCTATCAGGCCAATAATCTGTGTCAGAATTCCCCTGAGCCTCAGGATCTCCCCTAGCGATTCTCGATGCAACCGAGTCAAATGCCTTCTTGAGGTCGATGTAGGTTGCAAGCAACCCACAACCAAACTCACGACGGCATTTCCCCCCAATTACTCGAAGCGCTGGTATACGGTCTATCGTGGACTTGCCAGGAGTAAATCCAGACTGCTCCGGTCTCTGATGCCTAAGTAGGTGGCCGCGGATCCGTGTCAGAAGAATGTGAGCGAAACTTTGCCTGGTATGCTGAGCAGTGTAATGCCACGGTAATTGCTACAGTCCCAATGATCCCCTTTCCCCTTTCCAGAGAGGGATGACCACGCCCCTCAGCAGGTCAGGGGGAATGGTACCAGACTGCCAGATGGTAGTCAGGGGCTGTATGCAGGCCCCGAGCCATAGGTTCACCCCCAGCCTTTAGCAGTTCAGCAGGGATATCGTATATGCCTGCAGATTTCCCACTCTTCAGCTTGGAAATCGCCATCCTAACCTCTGTTAGGGTAGGAGGTTCCTCAATGATGGGTGGGTCTGGCATAGGCACTGAGACATCGCTTGCATCCAAGCTAACTGTTGGAGCGTCTACCTGGTACAAACTGTTCAAAATACTCAGCCCAACGTTCACGAACCCTAACATGATCTGAGATGATCCATTCATCCGCTGATCGGACTGCAGTCATTTGTGAGGAGGGCTTAGAGTTCAGTTTTCTTAGGGCTTGGTAGGCAGGGTGAAGGTCATTTACCAAGAAATGGCCTTCGACCTCTTCAGCAAGATTCCTGATGAACTGTTCCTTGTCCCTTCTCAGCACTGTCCGAGCCCTATGCACCATAGAACGATGCAAGACCTGATTCCCATTCAGCCGAGCCTTGCGACACGCTTCAGTGGCCTTAATGGGCTTAGGGAGATGGAATTCTGCCTTGCCCTCGGGCGTAAGCCAATGGACTCCTGAGCTGCTTCAAGTGTTACGCATTTGAAGAGCTCCCACAGAGCAACTGGGTCTGTCAGGTTGTTGAGTTCTGTGAATCGGTCAGAGACTGCAATGGTGAACCCACAGGCACACTCCCCCTCCTTAGTCTGTCCAGATGAAGTGGACCCGCAGGGCTGTAGTAGGTGATTTTATCATCTATACATTGAGCCCTTCTATACCTACTCTCCCTCAACTAATCCAATCTGCAATATCTTTAATCTCTTTTGGGCCACTGACCATGGTTTCCACTTTCCACTCTCCATACTTCATGGTTCTCTCACTCTTGACTATGGTATTCTTCCTACTCACCCTGATGCTATAACCACTGCAGTCTATGCTTAGCCCTAGGCGCCTTCCGCTCCTTTCCGGTTGAGAGCTTACACGGGAATCAGGCCTGCCTTCCCTCTCTCGACGCCGTGCCCTTCTCTCTCCCCATACCTATGCACGTTTTCATTAATTTCTAAACTAACTGTCTCTCAGTCCCTTGTTCCTACCTTTACCTTCCCTCCATGCCTACCTACTCTTTTCTCTGTCCGGCAGGATGCACTACCCTATATTCACCTTTTCCTTTTCTCTGACCCTACCTATTTCTACCCACAAATACCCGCCTTGGCTTTCCTCCCATATCTGCTACCCTGTTTTCCCTGATACACCAAAATCAAACACCACCCCTTCTGTCCTTACTCATTTTCCCATACCTCAACTCACTCCAGTACTCACATTTATACAGATGGCTCCAAATCCCTCTTCTGGCGGTGGTTTTGTTGTAATCTTTTCTTTCCCATATTTTGAACTTTTCTACTTTCACTTGAATCCGGTGTCCTTACAACAGAATTGTCTGCTATTCTCTTCCCATTAGAATGCAGGCCTCCCTCCCTTCATTATGCCTTTCCTCCCTTTCAAAAACTCCTTATCTCTTATACAGTCTCTACAGCCAATGACTATGGTATTCTTCCTACTCACCCTGATGCTATCAACCACTGCAGTCTATGCTTAGCCCTAGGCACCTTCCGCTCCTCTCCGGTTGAGAGCTTACACGGTGAATCAAGCCTGCCTTCCCTCTCTCGACGCCGTGCCCTTCTGCAAGACTCAGGACCAAATATTCCATCTAACCATACAACACAAAACTGGCAGTTTTTGCGGGATTCCCAGCCACATTGGGATCACCAACAATGAACAAGCAGATACACTGGCACGCTCAACCCAGATATACTAACTTCTTACTACTACCCTCACTTAAGAACCTTCTTCTTCGCCGCTGGCAGTATTTCTGGTCTACCTTACCACTAATAAACTACCTAACATAAACCTTCCATCTCCCCTTAGTCAATACCATTCCATAAGAATAGGTGCTGGAAAACTGCTGCCTGCTTACTTATTGGGCACACTCACTTCACACATTTCTCTGTCATGTCACAATCTGATTCACCTTTATGTCCTCATGCAATGTTCTTCTTTCAGGCCTACACAACCTACTACCCTGTCCCTGCTTTACATAACCTCTGCTTTTCCTCACTTATTCTCACCTCCTCTCGGAATCCCATACCTTTCCTTAGACAAGTGTTGCAAGTACTGTTAATCCTTGTTGGGCTTCTGTTTCCGTTCATATTCTCTCTCTCTCTCTCTCTCTCTCTCTCTCTCTCTCTCTCTCTCTCTCTCTCTCTCTCTCTCTCTCTCTCTCTCTCCCCTCTCTCTCTCTCTCTCTCTCTCTCTCTGATCTTTGTTTTGTCTTCTTTTTTTTAAAGGTTCTCCTGTCCCTGATTTTGCTTTAGCCAAATTTCTTAAGCTTGTTTAATTACGTCAGTTACCATTTGTTTTGTTAAGACTGTCACTTTCAGTTAGTGTTTGTTTGTTTGTTTTTCAACCTCGACGTCTTTTTCCGACAAAGCAGGATTATGTTTTTGTTTTTGTTGTTGTTGTTGTTTTTAATATCACCAATTAGCTTCATATCTTCGATGTATCTTTCAATGCCATCTTCCAAGAGATTTTCATTGTTGTAATATGAAAACATTTCCATGCTCCCCTGGGTGGATTCTGAATTTATTTTTCCTTACTGTGCTTGCTGAACCCTTGTCTCCATATCCTTTTCAAACTCCTTTCTCAATTCACTGACTGTCTGTCCGACCTCCATAGCAGGGAATGATGCTCTGGTTCGAAGACGCTCTTCTTAGTGCTTGCCTTTTTTCTTCATTTCCGTGGTTGTTTTATGTTTTGACAACTTATTTTCGTATTGCCCACTTTCTCTCCTAGATTTTGTGTTATATTTTCGTTACATGATACCTACACCATTAAAAATGCCCTTTATGTATGCGTGTTTATAGATAATAATGAACCATTTCTTATAAGGAAAGTGCTTATCGTGTGTTAAAATAAAGAAAGTCGATAGCCGAATGAGTCACAAGGGCACTGTCTCCTGCCTCTTCAGACTTTACTTCACTATTTCCGAGTTCATTTTAGTTTGAAAGCAAGGGAAACCCAAGTGTTTATGGTAATTTCTACTAGCTCCTAATCCACGAGTTTTATTAAAAGCTCTAGAGACGGCCTAGTCCTATCATTGCTTTCTTATGTCGTCGATTAATATATTTTGAATGATAAATTGTCTCCCCTCTGATTCGGTGGGCAAAATGCGTTCCGCCGTGAATGTAGGTCACTTGTTACTTTACACGATTGTATCTTCCTGTAATTTTTATGATGTGTACTTTGATACGATGGAAGGATGGACGGAGATCATAGAAAGGATAAGGGTACCTACACGATAGAGGAAGCCTTTAAAGGGAAGCACTAGTAACCGAACGGTAATAAATTACGCCTTGTTTGGCTCCCTCACTTCTCTCTGTACAGTCTGTAAACCCCTTTTTTTTGTATACCCTACCATTCTTTTGTCTTTCTGCTTTTAATTTTTCTTGCATTATGCTATACATTTTCACTTTCATTTATGCAACTATACGCCATGTAATTATTTGATATGTCTTTTCATAAGCTTTTGTTCCCGCGAAACTGATCAAGCAGCGTTGTAAGCGATGAAGCAAACCTGTCGGGGGTTTTAGCAGTGCTGCTCGGCTACGGCTAGTATTGTCATATGCTTCAGTCTTTTATATGTATGGTGATTTTATTTCATATGCGTGATGATACTCATGCTCATTTCTAAAGGCTGGCATTTTTGTTGAAAGGACTGTAAAATTGCCCAGAGGCGACGGCTTTTTTTTCCATAGCAATCCATTCATACATTTCAAATTTTCTGAACAAATATGGAAATGAAAAAGAGTGGTTTTAAGCAATGGCAATTTTGAATGGGTTTTACAAATACGTATTACTTTTTGGTTGAGGACAGGGAGATATTGTCTTCCAGTAGAGTTTACCACCAAAGCTTGGCAAATATAAACTAAAAAAAAAAAGGTAAAGTATGACCGCACACAGGATACAGTATTTTTATTAATCAACAATTGAAAATTTTCAGCCGCGTCAACATCTAAATATAGCAGTTGGGTGGGGCTTGGGGGCAAAGTCCCCAGATAAGAAAGTTTTTTGATTCAATAAGGTGATGTCTGTGGATTTCCAGAATGGCCATTGGTCAAAACAAGTAAATGTGCCAGACACCAAAGGTCATATAGCATTATGATTAAGTATTGTGGCGAAAAAGTAAAAGTGCGTTAACGATTAGGATAAGTGGACAAAATAGTAGGAGTAAATGAAGAGAAAGGGAGAAGAAAAGACAGTGCAGCGAGCAAGGGAATAGAGGGGGGGGGGTAGAATTCAGTAAGCAGTATGTGGATTGCAGATAATTTTTATTGCATAACTTATAAAACTTTGTGGGCAGACAGTAACTCGGAGAACAACCTGTTGGCAAGGCCAGTTTCTCTAAACATCACCAGCCCGAAGTCAAATATATTGCTTACAATCCCATATATAGCCAACAAACAATGATCATCTCTAGGAGTGTGCTAGACATCAAATGACACATTACACTGTGGTAAAGTATTGTGGCGAAAAGGGCATAAGTAAGTTAAATAATTAGGATAAAATCTGTTAGACGTCAAGGGTTGCAAGATAGAATAATAGTGGGAAGGGTATGGAGGAGGAGCAAAGAGAGTCCGGCGGGGATTTGGAAAAGGGAAAGGGGTTGTGTATTGGGTGATTAGATCATACTCTCCGTTTGATCTAATCGCCCAATACACTTAACCCCTTTCCCATCTACAAAATCCCGCCGAACTTCATTTGCCCCCCCCCCCCTCCATACCTTTCTCACTATCATTCTATCCGACAATGCTCTATAACCCTTAACATCTAACACGTTTCATCCTAATCGTTAACTCATTTCTACCCTTCCCGATGCAGTAAATCATAACCTAATCTAATTATAAGCATGGGTAAATCTATATATGAAGGTATGCACGTTCAATGGGGATCTGAGTTTAATTGTTCGACAATACATTCATTAAATGTTTTGTCTATTCATATAGCATAAATATCGATATATTGACGTCCATGCACTCTAAATCATGATTACAGTGCAGAGTAAAGTGAAAATTGGTTTTTGGTTATAGATAAAAGCTCAATTAAGCTTTTACCTAAACGAAATCGGTCAGAGAATCCCATCTGACGTGCATACTCTCATATATCTAAGTTTGAATATTGGTGAAGGGAAGGGCAGGTCTGATTATAAAGCGACAACACTGTGTGAATCGATGCTCATTGCCCTTGAAACTGATCAGCTTCTTAGTTACGAAGAAGGACATGATTTGGTGAATTTGGCAAACAGTAAACGAAGTATAAGATTAACAGTTGTTTCCCTACTCCAACTCTAGCTGCATTTCTTTATTTAATTTCTTCGTTTCTATCACAGCTCTTTATTTTAGTTTTGCCCTTACTCTACTCTTTATTCCCTTCTCCCTCCAGGGTTTTCTTTCTCATTTTTTTTCTCTCTTTCTGTCTCCCCCCTTTCCTGTTTTAGCATCCATGCCGAGTCATCAGCATGATTGATATTTCCCAGCGATATGTAAGGAATCACTGAACGAGTATTGGGGGAAGGGAAATAAAACATGACAAAGACCATTTCCCATAAGCTGACAACCGATCCGCACCCCTGATTCAAAAGGAACAGTAATGCGGGAAAATGTTGGCGGTGTAATGGAAGCTAACCTTCAAGAGGTGGACATGGAGTCTAATACGAATGGGGTGATGATGGGGAGTAGAAGACGTGGATATAGGGATGCTGATGGGGAAATGAGGCAGATGCAGTAATTGTAGGGATGCAGATGGAATGATGATGAGATGGGGTAATGATAGATCCAACTGGAATGAGTGGTGATGGGGATCGTGATAAGTGATGTTGGAAGTGCAGATATAGTGATGATGGTGAAGTGATGTTGGAGATACCAAGGAACTGGTGACAAAGGAAGATACTAAATAATCATTAAAAATGATAATGACTGATTTCAGTCAACCTACAAGTATCTCTTATTATGCTTCTAATCACCTCCTGTGTACGTCGCTCGCAGACAGTGAGCTTTAGATGGAGTGATGATAGGGATTCAGGTGATGTGTGAATGACAACGAATATGGAGTGGTGAAGGGGATGGCTTTGGCAATTGGCAGTAAGGAAAAAGATGGCGATGAAGCTGCTGAATAAAGTGAGATGGGATGCAAAATTTAGGAATTCCTCCTCACTGAATATTTCAAACCCTTTAGGTTAATACTTGGGAGCCTACAACACTTGAGAAAACAATTTCAATTTCTAAAACATTCTGAAATTATATATTGGTTGGATAAACTGTAAATGAAAGTCCATATGTATCATTCCATACAGTTTATTTTCTTCTAAAACAGTAAAGCTAAAATTCATTTCACATCCTTAGTGAACAAAATCTTACACTGAATAACTACATTTTGTTTACAAATGTCACACAAGATACAGTAAATATTTTTCCTGTATAACCATTATAGGATTTCGATGAAGGCTCCATGGTTACACTGAAAAAAGAAAATATTGCAGCAGAATACAACATACAATAATGCATCCCTTTGCTATAAGCCAAAAAGAACTGAACACATCTTCAAAATATTTGTCTCTATAATCAGAAAAAAAAATCAGAAAGGAGGAAACTGGCCCCTATTTTCTAAATTAGGTTTTAAACCACTTCTTAGATCTTTGGTTCATTTTATATTTTACTATAAAAATCTATTTCTTTCTCTATATATTTTAGTGCTAACAAAGGTACTTTTGTTTTCTTATTTTTCAAGTGTCTGCCCTAGATGTAATAAAACCTTTAAATCCAAATTATCAATTTATGTGTCAGGTGTAATATACTTTTCTTGTTTTTTCTACATCTAGATTTACCTTTACATTTGTGTTTGTAAATTAACAAAAATGTTAGGTCTGCACCTGTCTCTGCAACTGTCTGTTGGTGTCTATTGGTTTTAATGTGTAAAAGTCAGGTACCTAACCACAAAAGAGGTAATTGGTTACTATGCAAACAAGAAAACCATTAAATCTATATTGCTTGTGTAAATTCTGCCAAGTGTGAAGAAAAAATATCACTTAACAGCCAAAACATTAGATATCAAGAAACTTGAAGATAAGGCAAATGCAGAGAGTAACCACAACAATACTTATTAATTTAACAATATATCACAATTGGTAATTAAATTCCCAACACTGATTGTACAATATTCATATCAATCTTCATATATTGATCAGTTCTTTCACAAGGTACGAAATACTAATAATTCAATTCCTAATCAACAAATTCCTAAATGCAAAATGTGAAGTTCAACTGACTATGATGCAACACACAACTTGTTTTGTCTTTTAGGAAGTTGAGTCTTTCTTTCTGGTGTTGTCCAACTGTAGATATCCACAAAAATGGTTACTGTGGGAATTGGAACTTTGTGTTGGACTCCCTGCTTTCTTCTTCAAACATATATTCAGGACAAAAATTCTTATATGTAGCTAAACTGTTGTAACAAACATACTATCCTATTAATCACAAGTTAATGATTGTATAAAACTTAAACAGCTATCATATAATTATATATATAGATTTTTTCAAAAAATACTAGAAATGTAACTTCATATATACTTTTATTTTCATGATTTTGTTATAAGCACAAAAATAATGACCTAATGACCTAATTACATTGGCTCTGGACAGTTATTTTTACAACTGGACAGTTATTTTAGGCATTGGACATTCAAAAAATAAACTTGGATAATGTTCTACTCATTTGTGCACAATTTTATTCTATTTGCTATTAAATAAAATGCGGGGTTTTCTTTCCATTGCCTAAAGCTCTTAGAAATACCCCTACTCCATCAGCAAAACAACTACTTACCTAATTTATGGTGCAATCAAATATTGGGAATTTAATTATATACATTGGGCTTAGCATTTGTTTTAAGAAATGCCAGTTACATTTTACCTCTATGTGGGAGGATTGTTATTTAGCAATACAATTTTCTATCAGTAAGTTCCAATAAAACATGTCTATACAAGAATAATTATTTTTTCAATGTCTTTATTGATCCTATGCCATACATCATCCTCAATTTATCACAAATAATGCTAGTCCACATGCAATCTCATTTGTACAGATTCATAAGAACAACCCCTGTGTTTCAAAAAGTACCATGAAAGATTTACTATCAGGCCACGTCCATCAGATTCCAGCTCGCCTCTGTGCCTCAAAGGTTTAAAAATACAACCCTGTGGTTAATATACTTGATATAACACACAACAAGCAAAATCTGATGATTCTGTACTCTTTTTTTTTTCTTTTTTCTTTTTTTGGATGAGCTACAGTACTGCAACAATAGAAAAATAGGCTCTTTACTCTAAACTATTGCAAACCATATGGTATTTTGTAATATATACTACATGTGCTTTGCACTAAGCACCACAAAAACAAAACTTTGAGGTACTCATTTGACTATCAGGTAGCTTAGTGACGAAATACAAAAGTAGCTACAATCACTAGGAAGTCTACTAACATCCTGTAATTTAGCTATTAATCACCAATCTCTAAACACAAGCAAACATGACCCAAGCCTATATAGGCCACACATCACTCAAAAGGGCCCTTCATTCCAAGTCATTCAGTGCATCACCTTCAACCTCACCCAAAGTGTTATTTCTATATTAACATACCAGTAATTAAAAGAAAAATCTACTCCTAAAAACTTGGTTAATACTACATAATAAGATACATTTCCAGAGATAGCTTTATACCATTCACTATAATTTGAGGGAAGGATCTGGATATTACAGTGTTTGAGGGGAAAAAATTCCACAAATAAACACATGCATGATAAATAGTATTTGTTAATATGATAAACAGTGAGCGTTGTACAGTAGGGTTGGTAAAGTAAATGTAAAATTCACATACCACATATAGTTAAAACTATGCATATAAACATGGTCACATACAGGCAATTCCAGATATAAATGGATGATACTGTCAACCTGGAAGCAACTGATAAGGTGTAAAAAACTGACAATAATCTTAACAGATTACAAATAAGCGTTTTGGGAACGGTGGTTCAAGGGAGGATGACTTTGGGTACAGCTATGTAAATGAAGGTGACAATGCTATAGTCAGTGGCAAATGCAACACTGGCTGATTCACAAAAACTGTTTATGATAATGATTTCTGTAACAATGATAAGTCAAGGCAGTGACAATAGGTACATGAGAATAGTTTAGTTTCAGTTGCCATTTATTATATATATTCTAAAGGTGTAGAATAGGTTTCACTCATACGTGCCTGCCACAATCGAAACTGCAAGAACATTTAATTAAAATTACTCTAAAAAATTCATACTGGTTAGTCTTTAGAGCTTATTCTCTGGCATTATCACTTATGTTTATACTTGAATGCATGTTAGATATCCTTTTTCTATTGGATTTCTTACTAATGTTTCTAGAATTGATAATACAGATATTATAATTAATCCTTTACTAGTGCCAATTAACCTTTTTACTTTGTTCACCAATTTACTTTCACCATGTTAAACTGAAGCTAAAATCGTGCATCAATTCCTCTACAATCCTAACCTAATGGTCAACTAAAAGCCAAAAAATTTGCATTTCATCATCCCTGAATATTAAAACTTTGCAAGTTCAGTGATGGGGGTCACATCTGGTCCTTTAGCTTACAGGTTAATCTAAGATGCTAAAAGAGTGGTGCATTTGTGAAATATGTTGTGCAGGTCTACACTGATGCCCAAAAACCAATTGGACCTTATGAACATATGTTCACACCTACTCCTTGTGCCCAGGTCAAAACAAACTACTTTTCTTTATTTACAAAAAAAAAGGGTCTCTCTAATAGATCTTGTACAATCAATGTTTTTTTTTCTTAAGCCTCGCTAAAAAAGGTAAACACAACAAATCACAAAGTTTGTAAAACAAGTCTAAGAATATTAAAGGTTAGCACCAACTCCTTTGAAAAAAAAAAAAAAAAAAAATTACCTCATATAAAAAAAGATTCAAGTAAAAACTGAACCATACTTTGTAGTTTCACTGCCACTGCAATACCATCTCACTACCATATTGTCACATTCAGAACAAATATGAGCAACTAATCCATCACATCTTCATCTCTGTACCATCATAGTCCTCATCAAATATTTTTCATAACTTTTTATGGCAAGAAACACTTCAGCTTCAAACAGTCAGTTTAACAATTCTTTACAATTCAGAATGGATGTGTAACATGAGGAGAAAGCACAGAAGGGAGGCAAGTCCCCTTTTTATAGCTTAACAATAACACGGAAGCACATAAATAATCAGCTTTTTACACAATACAGATTACCCAGGTAAATAACTTAAATAGTTTGACCAAAAACACTCTTCAGTGTTGATACAATGGAAGAAAAAACCCACAATACAAAAAACTAGATTTTGTATTGTGGGTTTTCTTCCAACTTAAATAGTATACATAAACATTTCACACAGAAAAGTAAGACAGGCAAATAGTTGAAGAGGAAGACAAACAAACAAACAAACAAAAAAAAAGAGTGAGAGAGAGAATGTGAGAGTGAGAGTGAGAGTGAGAGAGAGAGAGAGAAGAGAGAGAGAGAGAGAAGAGAGAGAGAGAGAGAGAGAGAGAGAGAGAGAGAGAGAGAGAGAGGAGAGAGAGAGAGAGTGAGTGAGGAGTGAGTGAGTGAGTGATGAGTGAGTGAGTGAGTGAGTGAGTGAGTGAGTGAGTGTGTGTGTGGTTGTGTGTGTGTGTGTGTGTGTGTGTGTGTGTGTGTGTGTGTGTGTGTGTGTGTGTGTGTGTGTGTGTGTGTGTCATCATGAGCATGAGTGGTTGTAGGTATGTCTGCGTGTGCATGTGCATGAGCACGTTTGTGTATATACATGTGTGCAAATAAATTTGTACAAAGATACATACATATGCATATGCTTTTTCTAAATCACATTTCAATTTCTTAAAAAACAGTTTAAAAGCAGCTGATGAAGTTCTGTCATCCATTGCAAATTTGGAAATAACACAAGTCAGTGAGATTAATCTCAAACTAAACAAATGCTTTGTCTTGGTAAACAGGTCCTCATTTACAACCTTTCTTGAGGGTTAACACCACCACTGCTCTCCCATGCTTTGGGAAAAAATAAAAAGCAAATAAAAACTTTTATGTTTCTAATAAACAAAATTAAATATGTTCTAGTGGAAAATTAATTCCCTACATTTTGTTCTGACTTACATAGTGAAAAAAGGAAGACCTGGGGTATGTTTTTCTTTTAAAAATATACAGATACATACAAAAAGAAAAAAAAGATACAGCAACATAAGCAGTCATAGTCCAAGTAGCATGCACAACAAATCAGTTCAGAATAGTACTAAGGAAAAAAATGGTTTCATTTATACAGCCATCCAAATATGTCTGAAGTGTGATGCTCCTTTACATTTACCAATTATTGTTTTTAGTATAATAAAGCCTTGCATCTGTCGACCTGACCATCGCTACAAGCACCGCATTCTGCAACCACATTTCACCGTTGGTGACCACAATATCTCCCCCTCTACCATCTACCAAATAGAAGTCACAGAAAACAAAGTGCTCTGACAGGAACCAGTTGATTGGTGGGTACTTCAACTGTTTATCCTATGTTTGGCCATGAATATATACATGATGATATTATGTAGGGGCAAGGTACTGACTGGCAATGGTGATATGAAAAATTAAGTAACCCAAGAGAAGGAAGAGGTTGGGCAACATGTAGTGGTAAGAGCCACTGAACTATGATTGGCAATAAACTATCTTAAAAGATAGTTTCCCCCCCATTATCCTTTAAATGAAACTTTTTATTTGCTCTCTTCAGTTAACCCAATCACCCGGATTTATGTTCAGTCCCTTGTAGGTTTTTGTGAATTTTGTTACATACAGATGGCTCCACATGTGCTCAGCCTCCAAGGAGTCTATCAGTAAGCCCAACTGACTGATCTTGATTTCCCCATTTCCCTTGAATTGGCGGGAAAATGCGTTTTTCCTTTTAATACAATTGATATCAATACTGTTATTATTGTTTTTAATGTTATGATTATTAAAGTATTATTAAAATCTTGTTAACATTTAAGACAATGAAATAATGCAATAGATCCTTTTCCAAAAGTCAAGGAAAAGGGTAAACAGGTGCGAAAGGTAGGACTAATAAATGACCCTTGATGACTAAGCACATGTAGAGCCATCTATGTGTGAATACAATCAATAAACCTGTGTTACAGTGGGCTTGTCATGTATTCTTGCCAAACGTGGCGATTGGGTTTAACTTGAGAAAGTTAACAGAAAAAAATAAAGTTTCAAGTGCCAAACAAGCCTCCAGTATTCACAATCCACAATTGGAAAGCTTTTTTTTGAATTATTTGCCAAATGTAAGACTTCGTGGTAATTTTTGAAATGATTCTATTCTCATTTAATTACAGAAATCCACGACTGAAGGCTACTTCCTGACAAAAATAGAAGCCGATTGATTTCATACATAGCAAGCAATTTTCATCTATGGATAATTGAGTGCAATAATCTTAATTAATTTTACTCTTCCTCTACAGAATATGTAGTATGCTAAAGTATATGGTGGTTCTATAAAATGTGCAACAGTGAAATCATCAAACCGCATTGCAAGAAAAAAAGACACAATCCATATTTGGGATATTTTCAATTTGTTTCAGATATCAAAGCACACATCTGAACTTTATTTAAGTAAAGACAACAATATTTCATTTTATACTTCAAGATGGCACAAAATTATTCATTCAAAAGGCTTACAATGCCAAATATAATAATTTCTTCCAATGCAATAACTTGCATTCTCACTAACACAATGCCCAGTGTTACAACCCTTTAATTTGTCTATTATTGTCTAAATAATCTAAATATAACCAGCTATCCAATAAAAAATACCACAAATAAAAACATTTATTAGAGCTATGCAGTTACTTTCAATAAAAGTCAGCCTTTCTGTTGCTCCAAGGGAACTACCATGAAGTATGTTCCTTTATTAGGTTTAGCAAATAAAATTAGTATGACAAAGATAATTTATACAATGTGCAGTAAACTAACAAAGAAGGTTGTTCACAGCAAAAACAAAGAATCTACCTCCAAAGAAATGTAAATAATGTTAAAAACTGTAAACAAAAAATATCAGCCTCACAAAACATTATTGGCCCCTTAAAAATAGTTTCCAGGACAGTAATACTAGTATTAAATACATGATCACATCTAATTTGCATAAAAAAAATCATAAAGTTGATATAAGAAATGTCATAAAATCAAATCTATTTTGCAGACTCCAGTCAACTCTATAAATAAATGTGCAAACACAGCACTGAAACCAATAACAAAATATTGTTAATCAAAATACTTGCTCCTGTCAAGTTCATGGTGCAGAAATCCCTTGCACGGGGGGAGCACACACTCACAAGTAAAGGGTGCGTCAGCAGCCCTTCATGATCCACAATTATTTACCTTCTACACCATTTAATAATTCCATATATAGATATAGAAAGAGAGAGGAGATATAGGAATAAATATATAGGTTAACATATATGTATGTGTGTGAGCACAGGTGTGTGAGCACAGATGTTTGAGTATCAGTGTGTGAGTGAGTGTAAGAGTGTGAGTGTGAGTGTGAGTGTGAGTGTGAGTGTGAGTGTGAGTGTAAGTGCAAGTATGTGTGAGTGCGACTGTGAGTAACATGTGCTACATTCTAAAGTAACAGGAAGATCTGGTGAGCAGGTACTGAAGTGTTGCTTAAAATTCTTCAACACCTCCATACATGTTGATCAAAATAGATAACTTAAAATATGTATGCTTCCATTCTGCCTTTAAAAATTATATTTGTTAGTAACATAAGAAATAAACAAGTTTGGCAAAGAACAATGAAAGTTATTAAGTGTGCCTTTAACAGTTTTCTTATTCATTCTGTGATTACTTTTAATCATGGATCAAGCCTTTATTTCCTCCTCCATTCTGCAATTGTTCAAAGATAAACAAATACAAACTCCCGTCTCTCTTTTCCTCGAGAAAAAAATTGGTAAAAACAATAAGAATCTTAAACCAAGAAAACACAAAAATAAGTGACATATACACATTTTCTGGGGGTGTAAGGTGCAAGACTTATTGATACACATAATGCAACAGCTGGAAAAAATATTTCACAGGACATGCATCCCAGCAGCATGTCAAGTACTGTTTTCTTTTACTTATCAATTAGTAAAAAAAATAAAAATAAAAAATAACTGTAAAAGGAAAATCTTTCATTTTCTCTCACTTTTGCTACAACCTTGCACCCAATATCAATCTTTTTAACTAACATGACCAGTTACTAATATATATTTGCGCAACACATACAGGCAAGTTATGTGCAACTTTAGTATAGTAACCTTAATCAATTAATTAACCATTTATCATGTCTACACACTTTAGATGGTCTTAATAAGGGACAGTAAAATAACCTAATATAATTTTTGGCTTTTTTTTCTCATATCTTATATAATTAGTAATTTTAGAAAAATAAATGTTGGCTGTCCTTATATCATAGTTATATTCCAGTAATAAAATCTACCAATTTCAATAATTCAAAATGAAATTAATAATATACTGACAATAACAACAATAACAACAATAACAACAATAATAACAATAATAACAATAATAATAATAATAATAATAATAACAATAACAACAATAATAATAATAATAATAATAATAAAGATTATAATAATAATAATAATGATAATAATGATAATGACAATAATAATAATATTGACAATGATAACAATTAATAAGAATAATAACAATAAGAATAATAAGAATAATATTGATGATGATGATGATGATGATGATGATGATGATGATGATGATGATGATGATGATGATGATGATGATGATGATGATGATGATGATGATGATGATGATGATGATGATGATGATGATGATGTTGATGATGATGATGATGATGATGATGATGATGATGATAACAACAATAACAACAACAACAATAACTAATAATAATAATAATAATAATAATAATAATAATATAATAATAATAATAATAATAATAATAATAATAATAATAATAATAATAATAATAATAATAACAATATCAATAAAGATAATGATGATAATATCATCATCAGCATATTATTATCCTCACCATCATTGATATTATTAGAATGATATCTGCATAAACTTTATTATAATCATTAAATATATATATAATTTTTTATCATATCATTATCATTACTGTAAGTCCATTATTCATTTCATACTTTCATATTTTCTTTACCCTTATTATTACAATAACTAATAAGAGAACAAGATGCTGTAATATATCATATATAACAATGCATCTAAATAATCATACTTATTCCCATTATCAAAGCCAACATTATATTCAATAACAGTAATACCCTTTTGCCAAAAAATTAATTAATTAATAAACAATACCTCTTATGAAAATTAATAAAATCTTCTCATTAGACATTGCATAAATAATTACTTCCTATAACAATTTCAGTTGTATATCTATAAAAGAAATAAAAATATATATAGATTTATATCAGTTTTCCACTTACATATAAGCAGAAAATTTCTGTCATATGCATTCCTTCATTTTAGACTTTCATATCCCAGTCATAGTGCATCTAATTTCCCAATCCAAACAATGTGTGTAGCGTCCAGTAACAATGTCACAACATGGTACTCAGTCTGGATGTATGTGAAACTAGTAGTATAAACCCCCTGGCTTTAAGACTTCTTCAATATCACATTATTCAATTGCCAATATTCAGTATACAAAATAGTCTCTTTACATTATAGCTTACCTAGAAGTCATCACTTCAGCCTCCTATTTGGGATATCCTGTAGGAATAAAAGTACAAAGTTCAGACCATTATTTGGTTTACGATTATATCTGTAATGGCCAATGACAGCAGTAACAAATCAAAACACAAAGTTATTACCTACCTCTTCATCCCATCCTTCAAGCTCTCCAGCAAGCTTATAATGGTGTCTGCGTAGTTCTGCTAGCTTAGTCCGCTCATTCTCCAGCTGCTTCTCTGTCTCCAGCATCTTCACTAGGGTTTCCATTTCAAGCGTTTTGCCGAGTGCAAGCTCAATTGGAAAAATCTAGGGTTGCTGTAAAATCAAACATTTATGCCTCAATAATCATGTCTTCATTCTCTTACATTAAATAAATATTATTAAATGAAATAAATATCATACAAAATAGATCTGCTGCCATATTTTGCAAGTACAAAAATATAAAGCTTCTCTTCTCCCTTTCTTTCTATATTAATTTTTTGTTTCTTTATCCTTCCTATTCCAAATTCATCCATTCTTTGCAGCTCCCTTCCTCCCTCTTTACTTCCATTTATAATTAGACTTACAAGCAGTAGAAATCTTGTCTCTACAGTTTTCAGCAGTTGCCACCACTGTTCCTGTCAAAGTTGAAATTTGCTTGGCAGTAGTACTGAGGTCAGCCATTTTCTGGCTAGACTTATCAGCCTTCACCCTTGAAGCCATGACCAGCTGCATAGAAGAAGCAGCAATCTCACGTGATGCCACAATGACTTCCTCAAACTTTCCTTTTCACTTACAACTTGATCAGCAGCAGACCTGCAACAAATTTCTTTTCATTCATCTATCCATAAGTATTTTTTGATCTTTCCTTCACAAATCGACCACCGAAATGCTCTACCCTTTAAAGAAAGGACATTGATTATAATATGGTGAAATTATCAAACATCTGTGAAGTATTCTTTTAGTAATATAAATATTTTCTTTTTTGATCATCCTAATTCTAATTTCCATATCGATATAAAAAACACAATCCTCAAATATAATCATATACATTGAATTATATTCTAAGTCACATGTAACACAAACTTCTGGGAACACATACATAAGAGCCTGGCAGGCAATTGCAACAGCCTTAGCACCCGAGAGAAGGCCCTCCGTCCAGCGGTGGTTGCGTTTGTAGAACTCTCGAGGTGAGGCTCCCCCTTTCCCAGCAGCAACAATCTCTCTCTGCAAATCTGACGCCCTTACGACTAACTGTCTTACTGCTGCCATGAGATCACTGCAGGTTCCCAGGATACTTTCATTGACCTGGATTCCAAGAATAATGTATGAATGAAAACTTACAATACAGTGTATGAAAGTGATATAAATATGGGATCTTGTACAACACCATTCAATTCAAATTATCAATTCTGCAGAAGTACCTATGGAACAGATTCACAAAGTTAGTTCTGCTTACACTCTCAAGAATATCTTATTTACCTCCTACAATTTTCTTTTTATTCAAACAATAATTAGGCTTCAAGTTATTTAGGTTCCAAAACTACTATTAATATAAAAATTAATTTCAACTACTGAATTGTACAATGAAGTACCACACATGGACAAAACAGCATCATGCAAACAACTTAGTAAACAACACACACACACACACACACACACACACACACACACACACACACACACACACACCACACACACACACACACACACACACACACACACACACACACACACATACACACACACACACACACACACACACACACACACACACACACACACACACATATATATGTATATATATGTATGTATGTATGTATGTATGTATGTATGTATGTATGTATGTATGTATGTATATGTATGTATATGTATGTATATATATATATATATAATATATATATATATATATATATATATATATATATATATATATAATATATAATATATGTAACATTGTATGCATACACATCAAGCAAGTGGATAAATTATTTTCCTAAGAGATGTAGTAAATATAACTATATCTTTTAAGTAAACCCCATCTAAAGTATAATCTCATAATTTAGAAATTTAGTCCCCTGTAAAGAAAAAATCACCAGATTTGATTTCATCATTGGTTTGGTGTCCAAGGAACCTAATATGCAACTGAATTACAATACAGTGCTCAGTACAAGTACATGCAACAGCACATACCAGTACCCACCCTCAAACAATCAGCATGAGGATTTCTGTGAGCATGAGGATTGCTTCCAACACAAGGCATCAGCCACCTGCAGTAATTATTAGTCTCAACTTCGTTGGCTGAGATGTATTTGTGTATGATGGTCTTCAGTTGAGTGTTAGTTGTGATCATTGTATACACTTTAATACATTTTTGAAAATCTATTTCCAAAATGTAATTAAACAGGCACAAGAGAGATTACAGTTCATATCTAGTTTACCTTTTTTCTGTAATGGTTTAAAGATTAATCAAGAAAAAAATCACATCATAAACACACACAAAATAATAATACATAAAATGTTACACACTGAAAAAATCTTTCCATTAGTATGCCACACAATACTCACCAAATTAAGTACTGTTAGTAAAGAAAAAATCTCTGATTTCAATGTATATTCATTTAACTATATAGCTACAATCAACTTGTAATTCTGGAGATATCAAGAATAAATATTGTGATCTATCAGAGGTCTCTCCCTACTAGCAATACTTTAAAATAAATAACCATTCTTCTTGGCACCTTTCCAAACTTAATCTGAGAATAATAGAGAAAATCTGAAGTATTATAAACCCAACAAACATTATTACTAGATAACACATATTAAATAATGATTTAAAATTTTGCCATATATAAATACACCTAAAACACTACCATATTCAATTGCCCCCAAGAGAAGTACTCATAAGAAAATTCATACAATAACAGACTTCTACTTAACCTAGCATAAAAATAATGAGGTGCAACCATACATGGAACTCAACAGTCACTCCCACTAGCGACACTGACTTGAATGTAATCAATCCCTTCTTTACCAAAATTGTTTCATGAACAAATGTATACAATTTGTATACACTGAATGCCCATACCATACATGCAACAATTGTGTCCCCCCTCAAGTGAATAACAGATATGGGACTTACAATTGATCAGTAAGATTTAATTCTAAACACCCTGTGATGGTAATAAGTCTCTCTTAGTTATATCAGTCTTAACCCTTTGCCGACGGGTGGCATGTATGCACATGCCATGGCATGGCTGGACTATCTGCCAGGGGCATGTAGGTACATGCCATGGTGTATGTATGGACAAGCCATGAGTTTTTTTTTTTTTTTTTTTTTTTTTTTTTGTTACAATTATGGCAAAATATTATTTTTCTGCCACTGAAAGTGTGATTAAGTCGTTTTTAACACTTTCTCATGTTTACTATAAAAAAAAAAATAAAAAAAAAAATACAACAAACTGACAATTTCAACTCCAGGATGCCACACACTGCTTATTTTATTCAGACTATAGAGCGAATAATGATCAACTATGGAGTCTATATAACAACAAAAATACCCTTCAGTCTTGATTTATCAAGAAGTATGGCAAGTAGAGACTTTAGAAAACAATGAAAAACTGAAAATACAACATATCTTCATAGTATTATGAGGAAAACAGCAAGGGATGCTGGTATTTGGCATGAGCGGTCACGCATGCTAGAGCGACGATATAAGCTCCCGGCAGCGGGGTTCATGCCACTATGAATACTACCCGTAGGGAAAGGGTTAAGAAATAAGGTTTTATACCTTTGAGATGAATAGGTACTTCCAGCACCTAACTTGAGTGCAAAAAGGAATTATGACATTCCATCACCCTACAGGACAATACCAGACATTGCATATATATATATATATAATATATATATATAATATATATATATATATATATATATATATATATATATATATATATATATATATATATATATATATATAAAAATAATCGTAAATATCACTGCAATAAATATATTTGCCATATTTATTTTTCTGAGAAATATCTTTGGAAAAAGGGCGCACAACCTATAAGTACATGTTATATGCTTATTATATAGAATTGGAAAATATATAGTCTACACTTGATAATTCAAACCTTAATAATTCAAACTTCCATTATTTCAACAGCCACGGAGTCTTCCAACCCATCCACCGACTATATTAAAGGTTGATATATCACATATATAGTTCAGTTAGCCAGTGAGTGCAATTATTATGTGCACTCTCAGGTGAAGCACAGCCTAAATTCTTGAGCCTGTGTTATCTGTTGATGAGTTGCAGCACCATGCAGTTGAATAATCACAGTCTTCTGTGCATTTATGTATTGTGCATTTATACAGTGTATATAGTACATCTTTAGCAATTTACAGTTTTCTGTGTATATAGTACTCTAACCTTGCATGATATTTCAGGTGTACCTGGTATAATCACAGCATGCTCTAGCCATTGTGCCACCCTAGATGAGATCAGGATTTGGTATTTCTCGCCCTCAATCAAACACCACCACAGTGTACCTCCATATGATGGTGCCTTAGATTATATGAGGCATCTTGTTGACAAGGGCTGAATACACCTATTTCTTACTTTTGAGTTATGAGCATTTAAAGTCAGGTATAGGTGGAATATTTAAGAATGTCATCTTATTAAATATCATTAGAATCCTCTGAAAGAGCCAAATTTATTTATTTGTTCAATCTACTTGAAATTTATTCCTGTATTAGATGAAACTAAAATTCTGTGAAAATTTCAGCCAAAAATTCCAATAATTAATATTTCTTCCATAAGTATTAATCAAAAATTATCATCTTATTAGTCAAATGGCTGGTAGGATGACTAGAGGGGGTACTATCATATATCTGATTGGCTGAGAGGCGGACCTTTCAATCAGACAGAGGTAGCTGCTCACCCATTGGCTGGGCTGCACACCAACATCTGGTCCACACACTCTGAAATACCTGACTTCCTCCACTGCTCTATGTGTACAAAACAAGGGAGAGTGAACCTAGAATTCTGAGCCCACATAGTTTGGAATCACAAAATGCTTTTCACCACGACATTTTCAGTGCTTCCACCTAGTGGAATACACTCATAACTTGCATTCATTCGCCCCTTGTCCACAAGTGTTCTGCCAAAAGTTGGCTCCACTTATGGTGGTCAGTGGTGGTTCACAATTAGATTTTTCCTGTACCATTGTATTTTGTCTTCTAGTGGTCTAGATGACATGTAAGTACACAAACTTTCTTCCAGTAAAATTTTAAATATCTGACATGTTGAGAAGGCCAAATATTGGATAAATAAAATTTTCAGCTAATCCAACCTAGGTCTCCCATAATTACATCAAATTACCAAGAGGCTACGGTAATTTAAATATAACTGTACACTTATTCCCTAATCCAAATCGGTATTTTGCAGCTGTTCTACCTAAAGCCTGAAATGAATCTGGAGGATTATAGTCCAAACATAATCATGACCTTTTATTTGGAAGATGAAGAGTATATGGAATTTCAGCATTATTTGGAATCAGACTATTAAATATAATTCACATTAGTTTTTTTTAATCATTCATTGCCATTCCTATGGGTCCTTTCCTCACAACCCTAACCTAGCCTAAATCAGGTGGCCATGGATATGAATGCCACGAAAGTCATAAGTAAGACGGAGGCTTTTGGATTTGTATAATATATGACAGTAAAAGTGATGAAAGTGAGTGAGAAAGTAACATAAAAATAATGACCATGTTTGAATGTCATGGTATGGTCTCAGTTTCAAGGTTATATTGGTTGCAGATACTTAGAATAATCAAATCTGAAACTGATGCTATGGGTAATAAAGAATAAAACAAATAAATTCACTTCATTCAAAGCAACTACCAAACTACCTGTCTCTCAGAAATTTCAAGAATAGAGTTCACTGTGACAAATGTAGAAAAAAGGTATGAATGAAGATGAATAACTTCACAGTACAAAATTATTCTACAAGTTATGATTACATCTTTATTAGAAATATAGAAACATATTTCTGGTAAAGATATGACTGAGACACATCAAATACATCTCTTGAACTTTGACATTATTCATCCTCTATCATATTTTTTTAACTGAAATTTTACATTATCCTCCGATAACATAGCCAGAATTAAGATTATAAGTCTTCCTTCCCCTTAACAGTGAATCTTGAGGACCTTCTCCCACCTCCTCTGCAGACCACTAACATACCATAACAGTAAGCTACAAAATTCACCTCAAGCTGCATTCCAGTGTCATTTGCTCTGGAGTTCTCTAGGAGTCGAGTAAACTTATCAACAGCATCTCTAATGGCCAAGTCCATTGCCTCCATCTCCCGCTGTACAACCTCTGCCATGTCCTCCTCTCTTGGACTCTGATCCTCACAAAGAGACACTAGTGTGCAACACCTATAATGTTTTGAAACGAAAGTTAACACATTGTTAAATATGTATATAATATTGATATTATTAATTTTACTTACAATATGGTGGTTTAAGAAATGAGGAAAAGCACAAGGACCTTGTAGAAAAAGCATAATACACAAACCTTTCAAACTCCTCCTTTATGAGAGGAATGTCCTGTATGCTTTCCTTGGAGCGTATTCTCTCCATGGTTTCCATGCACTTCTTGGCAAACACTTCTAAGGCTGCTAAAAGATCAAAAAACACCATACAAAAGGGTTTTACCATTGTCATTTGCGGGAGTGGGTGTTGGGGTTGGGGGTTTTGAAGTGTGAGGGGGTGTGTGGGGTTGGGGATTTTGGGGGTTTTGTGGTTTGGTGGGGGGGGTTTTGTGTGTGTGTTGTGTGTGTGTGTGTGTTTTGTGGTGTGTGTGTGTGTGGTGTTTGTGGTGTGGTCTGTGTGTGTGTGGTCGGTGTGTTGTTGTCTGTGGTGTGTGTCTGTGGGTGTTTTGTCGTGTGTTTGTGTTTTGGTGTGTGTTGTGTGTGTTGGTGTGTGTGTGTCTGTGTGTGGTGGTCGTGTGGTGTGTGTTGTTTTGTGTGTGTTGTTGGTGTGTGTGGTGTTGGTGTGTGGTGTTGGTGGTGTGTGTGTTTGGGGTTGTGTGTGTGTGTGTGTGTGTGTGGTTGGTTGTGTGTGTGTGTGTGTGGTGTGTGTGTCTGTGGTGTGTTGGGGTCTGTGTGTGTGGGGTGTCGTGTGTGTGTTTGTTGTGTGTTTTGTTTGTGTGTGTGTTGTGTGTCTGTGTCTGGGGGTGTGAGTGTCTGTGTCTGGTGTGGTGTTTGTCTGTGGGGTTGGTGTCTGTGTCTTGTGTGATTTTGTGTCTTTGTGTCTGTGTGGTGTTTTGGTGTCTTGTGTGTGTGTGTGTTTTGTGTGTGTGGGTCTGTGTGGTGTGTTGTGTTGTGTGTGTGTTCTGTGTTGTGTTGTCTGTGTGGTGTGGGTGTGCTGTGTGTGTGGGTCTGTGTGTGTGTGTTTGTCTGTGTTGTGTGTCTGTGCGTGTGTGGTGTCTGTGTCTTGTGTGGTGTCTGTGTTGGTGTCTGTGTGTGTTCTGTGTGTGTGTGTGTGTTTTGGGGTGGTGTGTGTGTGTTGTGTTGTTTGTGTGGTGTGGGGGAAGGGGGTGTAGGGGGGAGGGAGGGAGGGAGGGAGGGAGGGAGGGGGGAGGGGAGGGAGGGGGGGTAGGAGGGAGGGAGGGAGGGAGGGGGAGGGGGGGAGGGGGGGAGGGAGGGGGGGAGGGAGGGGGGGGGGGGAGGGAGGGAGGGAGAGAGGGAGTGAGGGAGAAAAGAGAAAAGGAGGGAGAAGAGGAGAGAGAGAGAAGAGAAAGAGAAGAGAGAGAGGAGAGAGAAAAAGAAAAGGAGAGAGAAGAGAAAAAGAGAAGGAGAGAGGAGAGAGAGAGGTGCAGCACTTATATTTTATAAATATAATTATAATATATATATTAATAAATTAAAAATATATATATATAAATATATAAATTAAAAAATATATAAATATATAAATATATAAATATATAATTAAAAATATAAAAAAAATTTAAAATATAAACAAATAAAAATATAAAATAATAATTAATATATATATATATATTATATAATATATATATATAATTATATATATTTATTTGTATATGGTATTTTGGTTATTTGTGTGTGGTGTGTGTTGTGTGTGTTTGGGGTGTGTGTTTGTGGGGGGGTTTTGGGGTTTGTGTGTGGTGGTGGGTGGGTTGTGTGTAGGGTGGTGTGTAGGGGTGTGTGTATGTGTGTGTGTTATGTGTGTGTTTTTGTGTGTGGGTGTTATTTTGGTTTTTTTTAAATATGTTTTTATGTGTATGTATATGTATGTGTATGTAATGTATGTGTTGTTGTGTGTGTGTGTTTGGTGTGTGTGTGGGTGTGGGTGTGTGTGTTGTGGTGTGGTGGGTGTGTGTGTGTGTGTGTGTGTGTGTTGTTTTTGGTGTGTGTGGTTTGTGTGTTATGTTGCGTGTGTGTGTGCTGTGTGTGTGCGTTTGGGGCTGGGGGTTGTGCAGTGGTGTGAGTTTTGGGCATGGGGTGTGAAATGTTGTGGGCAGTGGGGTGCAGTGTGTGGCATGGTGGTGCATGTTGTGTGTGTGTGTGTGTGTTGTGTGTGTTGTGTGTGTGTGTGTGTGTTGTGTGTGTGGTATTGTGGGTGTGTGTGTGTGTGTGTGTGGTGGTGTGTGTGGTGTGTGTATGTGTGTGCTGTGTGTGTGCATTGTGGCATGTGTGGTGTGCATGTGTGTTCCCTGTGTGTGTTGTGCATGGGGGTTTGTGTGTGCATGTGGGGGTTGTGCATTTTTTGTGTGTGCATTTTTGTGTGTGCATTTTTGTGTGTGCTGTGTGGTAAAGTGCATGTTCATATTGTAAATGTGCAGTGCTTGTGTTTTGGGCAATTATGGTTTGTGGGGGTGTGTGTGTGTGTGGTGGTGGTGTGGTGTGTGTGGTGTGTGTTGTGTGGTGTGTGTTGTGTTGTGTGTTTTGTGTGTGTGGTGGTTGTTGTGTAGGGTGTGTGTGTGTGTGTGTGTTGTGTGGTGTGTGTTTGGGTGTGTTTGTGTGTTGTGTGTTGGTGTGTGGTGTGGGGTTGTGTGTGTTGCAAGCATCAAAATATATATATAATAATTATATTATATATATAATTATAAATATATAATAGTGTGTGTGTGTTCTGGTTTATGTGTATGTTATTGTGTTGTGTGTTTTTTGGTGTTGTGGGTGTGTGATGTCGTGGGTTTGTTGTTGCGTAGGGGTGTGTAGCTGTGTGTGGTGCATGTGGTGGTGTGTAGGTGTATTGTAGGTGGTGGAGGTGGTGTGTGTGAGGTGTGTGTGGTAGGTGTGTTGTTGAGTGTAGGTGTTTGGGGTTTTGGTGTGGTTGGTGTGTGGGGTAGGTGTGTGTATTTGCGTGGGTTTTGGGTGCTACATGTGTAGCTGTGGTGATGTGAGGTGCGGGGAGGTGGGGTTTAGGTGTTTTTGTGTAGGTGTGTGTTGTAGGTGTGTGTGTGGGTGTGTTTTGGGTTGTTGTGTGTGTGTGGGTGTGTGTGTAGGTGGTGTGTGGGTGTGTGTTAGGGGTGGGTAGGTGGTGTGTGTGTGTGTAGGTGTGTGTTGTGGGTGTGTGGTGTGTAGGTGTGTGTGTGTGGGTGTGGGTGTGGGTGTGTGGGGTGGTGTGTGTAGGTGTGTGTGTGTGGTTTGGTGTGTGTAGGTGTGGGTGTAGGGTGTGGAGGTGGTGGAGGTGGGTTAGGTGTGTTTGGGTGTGTGTGTAGGTGTGTGGGTTGTGTGGGGGTTGGTGTGTGTGTTTGTGGTGTGTGTGTGTGTGTGTGTGTGTGTGGGGTGTGGTGTGTGTGTGGTGTGTGGTGGGTTGTTGGGGGTTTTTGGGTGGGGGGTTTGAGATTATTTAAACCGGTTTCGATTTTATCTCAAAATATGAAGTAAGTCAAAACCCGGTAAAATACATCCCTTTTATTGTGAAGATATTATTCTCTTCGCCCTTTTTATGGGATGGGTATGGGTAGGGGGTGTGGGTGTGGGTGGGGTGTTTGTGTGGTGTGGTTGGGTTTGGGTGTGGGGGGGGTGTGGGGGTGGGGGGGTGTGTGGGGGTGGGGTGTGGGGTGTATTGGGGTGTTGAGGGGGGGGCATTGTGGGTAGGGTTTTGTAGGGGTGGTCGTGGGCATGTCAGAGTAAGTCTCATTTGCAGGGATATGTGCATATCTAAAGGGATGAAAAATATTTTTTTTAAAGTTAAACCAATACAAGGTCTCTCTTAGAACTCATTGTTCTTACACTGTTAAAAAATAAATTTATACTTTTTCCAATTTGTTTTGTTGTAACTTCAAGTACTGAAGAAAGAACACTTTATGCTGTTGCTGATATGTATTGTGTATAACATTCACTTGGTCGCATCTGTACTGACCACATGTACTTTTCCACAACACAATACTGTCTTAAAACAATGTGTATTATTTTATGTTTGAGGTGGGAATGTAATCAGTCTTCCACATGCTCACTTCATATGGACGGAAAATATTTCTAAAAATGAAGTACAGTTACAGTCTCTCTCATCAAAGAGTCAATGTTCTTGCATTGCTTAGGAAAAAATTTATAATTAACCTAACTATACTTTCTATATATACTTTCATTTCAGATGTGTTTTATTTTATGTACTTCTCTTTTACATAATTTAACAAAAGCAATCTATAAGCACTAAAAAAAGAAAGGATAGGATCTGCTGACAAAAAATTATGCAGTTTGGTTTGGTTTATGACAGTACTTCTACACCAAATATGTAGCTGTGAGGACCACTGGATTTTGGTATCCAAAGAGGGTACTGGAACTAATCCAGGACAGAGGCAATGACAGAGGCAGACACTCACAGCAACAGACAAAGACAAAGACACACACACACACATGAAAAACCACTTACTTTCAGCATGTTCAATGTTTGGACTTGTATGTGATGTTGCTTTAGCATAAAGCAGAAAAACAGATGCAAAATGAGCAGCATTGGAAATGCTGGCTACCAGGCTTGGTGCAGTATTGAAATTGTTTAAATAAGTCTCATAGGCATTTGAAAGACTTGATAAAGCATTATCCACCAAGGTCTGGTACACCAAAGTATATTCTGAAAAAAAAAATTGAATTCATTTAAACAACAGAAAACTTTATCTTTTGCAATTCTGTTATGTAAAAGTAAAAAACATTCTTATATGTGAAATTTATGTGAATAACTATATTACCACAGAACTTGCACTTGCTATCACTTACATTCTGGCCACCAAATTATATTTTTAGTTTCAAGAATTTTTTAAAAATGACTTTAATAAGGAGTTGTACATAAAGCACATGAGGATGGAACTTTACTATCAGAGAAATAATCATATATTTAAATTCAAAGAACTTTGAGGATTTTTTAAATTCTTCAATGCTTTCAAAATGGGAGGAAAATACTTAGGGATGTCTGGATGTGTTTTTATAGGAAGTTTACTGTCCCTATGTGGACCTATTTAAAAATTCACTTCTCCATGCACAACAATACATAAAGCACATATTCCCAAGTGAGCTTTCAATCTGATTTGGAATGAACATTTACTTTTATATTTTTATATCTGTTATCCTTAGTTTTACTTTCAATATTCTAAATGACACGCCCAGTAAATACAAAGCAATATGTTCATGCAAGAAAAACTCACCTGGCGTGCATTTAACTGCAGTGTGGGCTTCATGGTCAAAATGCGAGAGTGCATTAGCCATAATGACAAGTGCCCCATCTACTGCTCCTTCTACACACTTGTGAACTCCGGACTCCCATTCGTTGTGTAGTCCCTGAGCCTGATGCAAGTGTATCATTAAGAATATGCAAAGTTTAGTTAAAATGCAAAAAGAATATCACCTAACAATAACAGAATTGTTTAAACCTAACATTTGTTTAGAGTTTCCTACATATTAACGATCTCACCTCTGAAGCAAATTTGACAGCTTGTGCTTCCAACTGGCTTTGAAGGTTAGAAATGCCAGCCTGCAACTCCTTCACTTGACCTAAGGCCTCATCCCTCTCTGTCCTTGCTGCACTCAATTGCTGGTGAAGTGACTGGGCTTCCTAGAATGAATTTCTCTTCAATGTTATAATTTCTAAGATACATTCTTTATTTTATCTAATATAGCATTCTACACGGAGGTCATTATATTTACCAAAACAATTTTGTAATATCTCTTACTCTTGAAAAAGGGAATCTATGTCCTTTGATGAACGATTTTCTTTCCTTTCTCTCATTTAGTGATCAAACAAACAATACTAAGGCTCACCTGCCGTGCCGATTGTACTGAGTTTTGCTGGGTTTCTGCTTCATGGACCATCTGTGCTTGCAACCGCTGAAGGTTAGTTACAGCCTCATCTTGGCTGCGCTGACTTGTTGACAAGGCTTCACGAGCTTGGCCAAGTTCCTTATCTAATTCCGCTTTCTAAAACCAGAATTTTTTTGTGAAAAATGTAATTTTTGTTTTAAGAATTAACCTTAAATACAAATTTAAAATAATAATATGTATTGCTCATCTTTCTGAACTCATTTTAATTCATTAACATCTAAATTCACAAGAATCCCTTTTATCCTTAGAATCAAGAATCATACTAGAAGGATAATAACCAACTGATCATTCAGCTATGTTCTTAACCAAAATCTCTTTCTGGCTATAATAAGCACTAACTAGATTTAATTTTTGCAACTATAAATGTAATCTACTTATTTCAGGTGAATAATCAGTGTGCACTTACACTCCTGATAAGATTGATGTGCTCATCACGTAATTTTTGATAAACATCCTTCATTTTTACAAACTTCTCTTCTGCTGTTCTCCTCCTGGTTTCCTCTGTAGCCAGACGAGTGACTGCTTCAGCACTGGCAGCAGCAGCTTCTACCTGAGCTAGGATTGATTCTCTGCTTTGTCTCTCTGCTAACAATTCACTGTCCTGTTTGCATGAAAACTAATGAGCACCATAAAACAAAGGCCACATGAATCAAAATACCTTTATACCAAAAGGGACTTTAATAAACACATCCAGGAAAGCAAAACAATTTACCTATTAGACCTTATGACAAGAATTTAACCAGAAACAAAACCAGTTCTTGCTACAATTTCTATGTTGTTGTGATACAAAGTAAAAAAAAAATCATAATTCAAGAAGATATCAAAATCTTACAAGTTCTGCAATAGTTGACTCCAGATCATTAATTCGCAGTCTCAGTTGTTCTTCATTGTGGGTGGCTTGGGACCTAGCTCTTTGTACTTCTGCTCGCATGGCTTCCAGTTCTCCATGAAGGGCATCAATCAGGGACTCTCTCTCAGCCACAACCTCAGCAAGGGATCTTTCATAGATAAGAAAGAACTTTTGTTATTGTAACTCATTCCATTTATTTCTTCTATTCTTTTGTATCTTGATCTTAATTCTTTGAGTATAACAATCCCCCAAAAAGGATGTCAGGATTCAAAATGAACTAGGGGTATGTTACTAGTCCAATATCACTATAAGAGAATACAGAATTCATGAGGTTGAGTTGAAAATGGAGCAACAACTTTTCAAAAGTATTGTAGGGATTAACCCATTGGATCTGGATGATTCACTGCCATCACATGGCCCAAAAAACAGACATTAGGCTTACTTGAGAGGCAACTCTGGCAGGTGTGCCACTTGTAAGCAAGGCACATACAAACACTTGTGTGTGATGACAAGACCCAAGCCTCCCCTTTGCAAAGTTACCTTCTCTTTTTCTGTATAAGCATTTTATGCTTTTTTGCCATTTTCCAATGTCTATATGTCATTTGATTTGTCTTAACCAGACCGTAATAAACTATGCTCCTTGCACAGACTTTATCATCTAAGTAGTCCATAACTCAGTGTAATAATAACAATAAGTAAAAAACAAAGTATCTGTGTCATTTTCTTTTTGCAACATTCATGTCACCCACCCCTGAATCCCAATTTTTTCATAAAGTGATGGTCACATCATCCGGATCGTAGGGGTTAAAACAGGACTAACCCAGTATCTATCACAATGAAAGGGTTTAGCAACAGGGAAAACTCCTGCTTACTGCCATTACACTTTACAGGGCTTCGTTGTCTCCAAGACGTTACTTCAATACGCGCAAAATTAGGCTTTCTGACATACCCTCAATAGCACAATCAAATAAGGGAAAAAAATAATTGTCCCTTATAAAAACTTTACTCTTGTCATATTAAAGACAATAAAGTAATGAAACTTCTCAGATAACATTTTAGATATTAAAGAAGCAATACTTAGCACACCCAATTCAAACAAAATTTCCCATCTCATAGTGTGACATACATACTCTCTATTCTATGCCATGAAGAGTTAAATACACTCAACTAAATCATTTTCACCACAAGATTTATTCTGATTCCTTACCCATTGTGCGAATCAATGAGATCGGGATGTGTGGTATGGGAGGTGGCTCTGGCTCTGAGGTGTCGATGAGAAGGTATCAGAGAGGTCCACTGGTCTGGCTGTCCTCACTACGACTACTGGAGCCACATGACTTCTCAGTTCAGCTTCCACCAGAAAGTTTGGTGGATCCTATTGTAGAGATTTGTGTTCTTATTGTTTATACATATTACACGAGACAGGGAAATTATTGAATCAACTGATGAGTACAAACAATATCATTTTATACTTTTTAAAAAAAGGGAACCTCAGCAAAGAATTCATAAGAAACAATAATATTTAAATATCACACAACAATAATCTATACACCTTTCATCATGACTAAGTAACAGAGTAGAAACTACATATCTTTGTAACATAAAACTCAAAAAGTAAGAGGTTATCAAAATATCCCAGAATAAACAAAATTAAATTTGATAAAAATTTTAAAAATAAAAATAAATTATATAAATTAATATATCAAATGTGAAATTAACCTATTAATGATGTAATGCTATGACATACATACCATGTTCACTGTGCTTTTAGAGCCATCTGGTGCACAGATGGCTCTACAAGAGTCACCAAGGCATCAATTACTAGTCCTGACCTTACCTATTTGCCCTTTTCCTTAAGGAAAGATTTTTCTTTTTTTATTCTTATTGCAATTAGTACTGATAATATTATAATAATTGTAATAACAATAATAATAATAATAATAATGATAATAATTATGATCTGGGACTTTGCTAAGTCCCAAAGATTGATGATTTCTGGCTCCTAGTATCAGTGCTCCAACCCACATTACCAGACATGGTATACCGATACAGGTTTTGTGCCTAAGGAGATCAACCACATTCTTGTAAACACTCACTGTAGGATCCTCCAGAACTGCAGGGTTTAAGTGAGTGCCGAGTTCTGTGGTACTGAACAAAGGCTGGTTATGGCTACCATTTGGGTCCACTTAAAAACTCCCTTTCTCTCCATTGGCCACTCCATGGGGTTTCACTTGGACAGATTGAGGGAGGAGGAATGTGACCAGAGCTTCGCCACAGCAGTTTCTGATCGGTTCACAGAGCTAGAAAACCTGACAGACCCAGTAGCTCTGTGGGATTCCTTTATGCATGAATACTCAATGCAGTACACTAGTAATTATTCATATAACCTGCAAAACTTCATCTCACTGGAGACATTGGAGGCCACAGCAGCATGTTGCATGGGTCAACTGAATGGCAATTCTTGGTGCACAGGGTTCAGATACTGCTGAGAAGGGACAAGGAAGGGTTAAGGAATCTTGCTGAAGAGGTCGAAGGCCATTTCTTAGTAAATTACCTTTATCCTCCTTACCAAGCCTGAGATAAGTGGATTCCAAGCCCTCCTTGCAGATGAATGCAGTCCACTCAGTGGATGGATGGATCATCTCAGGTCATGTTGGGGATTGCAACTATTGGGCTGAGTATTTTGAGCAGCTGTATCAGGTAGACTCTCCAGCAGTTAGTCTGGACCCAAGTGGTGACCCATCCATCAGCAAGGAACCTCCTACTCTAACTGAGATTATGGAGGCAATATCTAAGCTGAAGGATGGGAAAGCTGCTGGCATATGTGATATCCCTTGTTGAACTGCTAAAGACTGGTGGCGAACCTATGGCACAGGGTTTGAATGGTGTCCTGGCTGCCATCTGGCAGTCTGGTTCCATTCCCCCAGACATGTTGAGGGGGGGGGGTCATCCATCTCTGGAAGGGGAAAGGGATCGATGGGACTGTAGCATCTACTATGGCACACACTGCTCGGTATACCTGGCAAGGTTTTTGCTCACATTTTTCTAAAATAGAACCATGACCACCCTAACATACCAAAGACTGAAACATTCACTCCTGGCAAGTCCACAATAGACTACAACCTAGTGCTTTGGCTCATTGTGGAATGCCATCATGAGTTTGGTTGCAGGCTGCTTGCAGATTACATTGACCTTAAGGGGACGGTCCTGAGAAAAGCCTACCTTGCTCCACTCATAGGATCATTTAAAAAAAAAATGGTTGTATGTATGTATATGTATATATATGTATATATATAAATTTTTTGGGGGAGGGGGGGATGATACGACCTGCGTACTCCGAACCACTCACAGAAGAAAGAAAGGAAATGGAGGCACTCATAATTTACGAACCCTGGACAGTCCACCGGTTATTGTAAACAAAGTACTAAAAACATGACCTTGAGATTTGGACATATTCCAAAGTTAGCTATCTCAGTTACTGCTTTGCTAAGTCTAATGATATATATAAAAAAGCAATTAGTTAACTTTGAGAAGAGATTAAGTTAATCAGAATTATTGTTTTCAAAAGGGACTATATTCTGTAAAGTTACAAATATATATATATATATATATATATATATATATATATAATATATATATAATATACTAATATATATATATATATATATTATATGATATATATATGTATATATATATATGTAAATATATATATATATAATATATATATATATATATTATATATATATATATATATATATATATATATGTGTAATATATATATATATATTATATTTTAATATATTTTTATATATATATATATATATAAAATAATTTATATATATTTATATATATATATATATATTTTAATATAATTTTATATTATATATATTATATATAAAATTTATATATATATATATATTATATATATAATATATATATATTATATATATAATATTTTATATATATATATATATATATATATATATATTTATTTTTATCTATTATATTTTTATATATATATATATATATATATATATATTTTATATATATATAAAATATTATATATATATATATATACATTTTTTTTCTCTCTTTTCTTTTTTAAGTAGATTCCTGTCTGATACATTAATAAATGCATAAATCATAAAGACAACTAATCAAACCAGAAGCTGTGATGGCAATACAGTACAAAATTGTTATATGACTCTGATTCTAGCTTGAATACAAAATATCTGTTCAAATTTGAGAATTATGGAAGCACTGTAAAATTTTTTTACAGCGAGAATTCCAAGGGCCCTTGAATTTTTCCCCCCGAAAGTGGGGGGCGAGGGGGGAGCTGGTCCCCTGGGAGGTTTTAATTTCCCAAAGGTTGGGTATATATGTACACACTCAGATATAGATTAACTGTTTTAATCATCTTCATTTTAAAAGGTTAAACCTACTTTTACAAAAAAAAAAAAAATTAGTTGCCCCAGATATCATCGTTTTCTTTACTGATACTGATAAAAAATATTTGTTGGGCATGGCATTCAGTCATTTGAGCGCATTATCTTTGCAAATGAGTGAACAAAATGCTCAGACACCTGGGTGGGGTCGGTATTTTCCGTATTTATGGTGCCTATGGCCAACAGTAGCGTCCTCAGGTTGCATTTTTTACTGGAAATGTATGAAACAGGTGCGCTAGCTGTATCAAGACCCATTTCAAAATTCCATATAGTTTTTATTTTAGAGCGTGTATCACTGTGTACTATTATTATCTTCAACATGAAATAATCAATATTTCACTTATTTTTCCGAAGTTCAAAATTCTAACCATGGGGTGGCTTTCATACTGAAGTGCTCGTTACAACGGAAACAACAAATTTCAAATCAAAACAAATTTGCCGACAGTGGACAGTAACAACTGTTAGAGCAAATCCAAGCCGAAATATTATCATCATTATTTATATTTTTTTTTACATTAGAGCTTCATACTCAGTACACATACAGACCCCTACATAAGTTACAGCATATTACCAAGGGAGTCTCAATGGAAAGTATATTTCATGTATAAATGCACATAAAACTCACATTTTTTAAGAAAATATTAATGAAATATTTCTTTATAAATCATTGTGATATCAATTTTTTCCGATACTGATATAAAAGTGTTCTTTGGTCATTCACAAATGCACAATGTCATTATCAACT
>NW_023649259.1:0-65000 GCF_015228065.2 Penaeus monodon | reverse complement strand
AAAAACTGAGACTGTGGAGATTCGGAGATAACTGGCAATGAACGATGATGAACATGTTACAATCAATGGAGTGGTTGTGGAAAATGTGAAGAGTTCACTTATCTTGAGCTGTTTTTAATAATATGATGATACACCAGAGATGGAAGGGAAGAATGCCATTGCCAAAAATGCCACAGTTACTCTCAATGACATCTGGAAAGACCGAAGCATTGCCTTACGAAAAAGGCAGAGGTTATTGAACTAATTAGTTTTCCCATCGTCATGTGGGTCTGAGTGTTGGGTGCTGACTTTTAATTAAAAAAAAAGTTTTGGGGGGGGCCCAAAATGGGGGGGGGGGGGGGGGGTTTTTTTTTTTCCCAAAAGGTGGTTTTTCTGGTTTTTTGGGGTTTTTTTGGGGGTTTTTTTGGGCCCCCGGGAAGGGATAGAAAAAAAAAGGAAAAAAAAATGTTTTTTCCCAAAAATGGGTTTTGGGAAAAAACTGTTTGGGGGGTTAAAAAAAAAAAACAAAAGGGAACCCCCCCCCCCCCCCCCCCCCCCCCCCCCCCCCCCCCCCCCCCCCCCCCCCCCCCCCCCCCCCCCCCCCCCCCCCCCCCCCCCCCCCCCCCCCCCCCCCCCCCCCCCCCCCCCCCCCCCCCCCCCCCCCAAAAAAAAAAAAAAAAAAAAAAAAAAAAAAAAAAAAAAAAAAAAAAAAAAAAAAAAAAAAAAAAAAAAAAAAAAAAAAAAAAAAAAAAAAAAAAAAAAAAAAAAAAAAAAAAAAAAAAAAAAAAAAAAAAAAAAAAAAAAAAAAAAAAAAAAAAAAAAAAAAAAAAAAAAAAAAAAAAAAAAAAAAAAAAAAATAAAAAAAGTTTTTTTTTTTTTTTTTTTAAAAAGGAAAAAAAATTTTTAGGGGTGTAAAAGGGTGCCCCTAAGAAAAAAAAAAAGGGGTTTTACCCTGTTGGACATCTTAACGGGGGAAACTAAGATTTATGTAAAAAAAACTTGGGGGTTATAAAACAAAAAAACCCCAAAAAACTGAAAAATTAAAAGTTTTTGGCGGGTGAATTACAAGGGAAAGAAAAACACAACCCTTATAAGGGAGGGGTTAGAAGGGGGGAAAAATGGCATAACCCCGTTTTGATGAGTCCCTTTTTGCTAGGGCAGACTTTATAAGGGCCCCTTCGCCCCCCCAGCCCCACGTGTTCTACCCCCGAGGGAAACAGGGGGCCCCCTGTCGGGAAAAATTTGGCCCCTCAGGGGAACATACCCCCCCCCCCGGGGGTAGCAAACACAAACCCCCATTTTTTGGTGTTGTGTGTTTTGTGTTTGTTTTTTTGGGGGTTTGGTGTGTGTGGGGGGTTTGGGGGGTTTGTTGTGGTGTTGTTGGTGTGTTTTTTTTTTTTTTTTTTTTTTTTTTTTTTTTTTTTTTTTTTTTTTTTTTTTTTTTTTTTTTTTTTTTTTTTTTTTTTTTTTTATTTTTTTTTTTTGGAAAAAAAAAAATTTTGGTGTTGTTTAAAAATTTTTTTTTTTGTGGTTTTGTGGTTGTTTTTTTTGTTGTTTGGGTTGGGGTTTTTTTTGTTTGTTATGATTGGAAGTGGGGCTTTAGAAAAAAAAAAATGAAAAAAAATTTTAGTATTATGAAAAATGGCGGGGATGCTGTTTTGGCAGGGTGGTTTTTAAGTATAAACCCCGGAGGAGGAGGATATAATACTATAAAGGGTTTAAAATAAACCTGTAGGAAACCCTTTTTAAATAAAAATAAATAAAGACGAAAAATTTTTTTTTTTTTTTTTTTTTTTTTTTTTTTTTTTTTTTTTTTTTTTTTTTTGGTTTTTTTTTTTTTTTTTTTTGTTTTTTTTTTTTTTTTTTTTTTTTTTTTGGTTTTCGTTTTGTTTTTTTTGTTTTTGTTTGTTTTTTTGTTTTTTTTATTATTGTTATGTAAAATTATATTAATTATGTATTATATATTATTATTATCTCATCATCATGCATAGGGTATTATTATTTTTAAAATTAAAATTATATTATTATTTTTAAACAAAATAATTTTAATTTAATACATAAATAAATTGTAAATATTAATACCCAAAATAAGATATATTTTAATATATATAAAATATATATATATATATATATATTATAATAATATAATTATATTAATTTATAATATATAAAATATTATATAATTATATATTTATATAATATATTATATATATAATTAAAAATTTTTATTATGTATAATTTTTTTTATATATATATATTATATTATAAATTATATATAATATATAATTTATATTTTTTAAGATTTTTATATAAAATATATGGAATATTATGTTATATACAAATACTTTAAAAATTTTTTATATAATATATATATAATAATTTATGGGTAAAATAATACCTTTCATAAATTTATATTTTTAACTCTATATTATATCTTTATATCTATTTCTATCTTCTTCTTCTTCTATCTCTCTATTATTTTTATATAATTTTTAAAATAATATTTATATATTTATTTTATATATATTATTTAATATTTTTTTAATAATTTTTATTAAAATTAAAAATTATATTCACTATTTATATTTTTATTTTTTTTTTATATTATTTTATAATAAATCCACTTATTTATATATTATATAATTATTATATATTTATATATTTATCTATCTATAAAAAATTTTTTTTTATTTGTAAAACTTATTTAATTTATTTATATTTATAAATATATTTTTTTTTTAATAATTTTAAAGTTTATTTATTAATTTAAATATAAATTTTATTATAAATTTTATTATTTTAAAAATAATATTTTTATATTAATTATATATTATTAATACAAAATTATTTTTATTTATTATATATTTTATTCTATATTATATTTATAATTTATATCTTAAAATTTTATATATAAAAAATATTTATAAAAAAATTCATTTAAAAAAAATTTTTTAAAATTATTTATTTTTTTTGATTATTTAAAATTTTATTATATTATTAATATATATATATAAATATATTATATATAAAATTTAATTTTATATATAAATTATATATATTATAAATTATTTATATTATCATATTTTTTATATATTATTATATATTAATAATTTAATATTTTAATATATAAAAATTTAATATTATATATAATATATATATAAATATAAAATATAAAAAAAATTTTAAATAAAATAAAATAAAAATAAAAATATAAAAATATAAAAATTTATATATATATTTTTATATAATTAATATAAATATAAATATAATTTTAAAAATTTTTATATATATAATAATATAAAATATATTTATATATTTTTATATATAAAAATAATATATATTTTTTTAATATATATATTTATATTATATATTTATTTAATATTTATATTATATTATAATAAATTAATCTTATTATATATAATTTAATATAATATATATATATATAAATATATATAATTAAAATAAATATATTTTTATAATATAATTATATATATAATATATATTGTTTGTGTTTTTTGTATAATATTTTATATTAAAATTTTATTATTTTATTTTTAAATATTATTTTAAATATTTATTTTTGTTTATATTTTTAATTTAATATTAATTTTTTAAATCATATTCATTCTATTCAATTTAATTCTATTCATTTTTTCTATTAATTATATTAATATTATATTTAAAATTTATATTTTATTTATTTAAATTTTTTTGTTTTATTTATTATATATTATATTTATTTATTTTTAATTTTTATTATATTTATTTTATATTATATTTTACTTTTATTTTATATTTAAAATTATATTTAATATTAACTTTTTGTTTATACTTTTATATCTTTTTATATATATTTTATTTATTAATATATTTTATTTATTTATATATAAAATTTTTATTATAATATTTTTTTATAATTATATATATATAAATATTATAAATTTTTTAAAAAAATGAAAAATATATTTAAAAATATAAATTTTATAATATAATATATATAATATATATTTTTTATATTATTAAAAAATTTTTTATTATCTAAATCTTTTTTATTATATAATTTATTTTATATAAATATATAAAATTTTATATAATAAAAAATAAATATATAAAAATATAAAAAAATTATATATAAATAATAAAAATATAAAAATATATATAAAATAAAAATATATATAATATATTAAAAAATTATTAAATATATTAATATAATATAAATTTTAAAAATAAAAAAATAATAATATATATTATATTATATATAATATTATATATATAATATTTATATAAATTTTTAAATATATAATAATATATAATATATATTTTATTTTTTTTTATATTGTTTGATATAGGGTATTATAATATAAAGTATATATATAAAAATTTAAAATATAAAAATTATATATTATTTATTTATTTATTATTTACATATTTACATTTTTTTATTTTATATTATTTTATTTTTTTTTAAAATTTCATATTTTATTTATTTTAAATTTACATATTTTACATTTTATATAAATTATTAAAATATTTAAAAATTTTTAAAAATATTTTATAATATATGTTTTATTATGTATAAAAAAAATTATATAAATAATTGAATTAATTTATATATAAAATTTTATATTATATATATAAAAATTATTATATAAATTGGTGTATGTTATAAAAATAATTTATATATAAATAATATATATTTATTATATATTTTATTATATATTAAAAATATAATTATAAAAATTTTTTTATTATATATAAATTATATATTAATTTTTATTTTCTCCCTTGTTAATTTAATTTATATAATCATTTACTATTTGTGTGTGTGTATATATATATATATTTTATATATTTTATATATAATATATAAAAATATATTTATATATATTATATATTTTACATTTTTTATATAATTTATTTATACTATGTACAACCACCACACAATATATATATATTTATATAATTATATTAATTATTTAAAAATTTATATAAGAAGAGGAGAGAGAGAGGAGAGAGAAAAAGGGGAAGGAGAAGAGGAGAGAAGAAAAAGAGAGAAGGAACCGAGAGACCGGAGACCGAGAGACCGAGAGACCGAGAGACCGAGAGACCGAGAGACCGAGAGACCGAGAGACCGAGAGCCCGGAAAACCGAGGACCGAGAGACCGGGACCGAGCAGAGACAGAACGAGACAAGACAGAGACAGAGACGGGGACAGAGACAAAAGACAGGGGCAACAGACAAGACGACAGAGACAGACAGCAAAGACGAAGACAGAAACAGCGGAAAAGACGACAGAAGACAGACAGACAACGACAACAACAGACGACAGACGAAGATGATGATAAAGACAGATATAAAGTATAGATGATAGATAGATGAAGATAGATAGATAGATAGATGTGATAAATAGCCCAATTATAGAATAGGATAAATTACAACAAAAATATACAAAATGCAACAATACATCACCAACTCAAATTAATCAATTTGTCCCCTGCCTCAACTCCACCAATCTTTGAATAAAAATCTTCCCTTGTGGCAAATATTTTTGAATGCTTAAAATTGTAGTTCAGGATAAAATTCCAAACCCTAGAGGCATGCTGATTAACAACTAAAAAAGCTGCCAAAACAGAAAGAAATTATTATCAGGAAAAAAAAAAAAGCAAAAAAACCAATAAGTTTGGGATGCTTGGGGCTTTGTGTTTTTGTGTTGGTTTCATCATCTGTTATTTTGTTTTCCTTTTCTACCCTATTTACTGAACCCTTTGGTGATTTTTTTTAAAATAGATGGCTCAAAAGTCACAAACATCAAGGATTATTAAAAGCCTACTTGCCCCCATTGATTTCCCTCCTTGTTTTTTGAAAGAAAAGTTTTTCTAATCTCTTTATCATTATTGGGCACTACTGACATTTATTTATTTTTTAATTGGATCAGTATACTACAACTGATTCCCTGTATTAAAGTTTTTATAGATGATCTATGTGTAAAAAAAAACTGATGAACAAATCATAGTGAACAGCATGTATTACATTCCGGACAAACCAAAAGGTTACTGCATTGGCAGTTTCCTTCAGCAGGTTCTCCATACCGGGTAAGTTAGTTTGCTGAGATTTCTTTCTGCTGTCATGCAGCGGCAGCTTGTCATTCATAATTTTTTGGTTTTGACCTTAATTAATGCTTGCAATGTAAAGGTAGGCAAAAATTTGGGCAAATATAATTCGGTAAAAACAAAAATTTGTGCCAAAGAGAAAAACTTATATTATGGAAAAATATCAGGTCACCCGGTACTCATTTTTCTAGGCAGCCAACTAAAAAAACAATCAAATTCTTTTTTACAAGAAATGAATTTTTAAATCATATTTATTTGTTGTATTTTTTTTTCCAAAAACAAATGTGGGTGCAAATTTGGGGGGTGTGAAAATCAAACTTGATATAAGTCTTCTCCTCTCAATCCCTTTCTCCCCCCAAAATTTTCCCCCGCCCTTCCCCCCCCAAACTTTTCATATGTCATACAGTTAAAATATAGAAAAATTTTCATGACAATATCTGAAAACCCATTACCTTTACCTTTCTCTTTTTCTCACTGTTCTTCTTCTTTGATAATAATTAGTACCCACAATCCCAAACTTTACAGAATTTTTTATGATCATGTATTCCGTGTGCTCATACTTAAAAAAAGTATTAAGGATCACTTTGCGACCCAAATTTGGCTATTTCATGTTTCACTTGGAACGACTCTCAACGCTCCTTTACCCCTTTTGTATGTTACAAATATATGATGTTTTATTCTATCTATAGAAAACTTTGAAAAAAAATTCATGACGGGGCTACTCGGTCGTGTATTTTTTTTTTTTTTTTTTTTTTTTTTTTTTTTCCTTTTTTAAAGAAAAACCCTCTGAAAATTTTAACCCCTTTCAAGATACAAAAAACCCCTTTTCACAATACACGGGTTTTTTAGATGCATTAACGCATGAGCCCACAAAAACTTAAATCATTCAAAAATTTTCTACTTTTTTTTTTTTTTGCTGTTATTGATTTTGTCTTGAATTATCTACGATTCTTTTTACATTTCTTCAATAGCCACTTATTATCAGTTTTTTTTTATAAGTTATTCCTTTTTGACAGTAGGGTTCTGAAACCACACTAACACAGTGTTACCAAAGTCAGAAAACACCTTTGAGACTCATGTGAATATGTGCTTACCTTTCTTTTGACCTAGACATACTGCCCTCATAAAATAACGATTAAATATATGTTTAAAAGAGTTTTCATTACTATTGCTAATCATGGGGTTTGCCGGGAAAGTTTTATCTCATCATTATTTTTTGTTGTTTTTTTTATCAAAATCTAAATAAAAAAATGGTGGGACAGGATATGTTACTGTAATATTACCTTAAATAAATGATTATGAAATATCTGCAAAATTACAATAAAAAACAAAGGGGAAACCCCAAAATTTTCCCCAGCAAAACCTGGGAAAATAAATTAAACAATATCCTATATTTACCCATATTACAAAATAAAACAGCCCACCTTTATGTAGCGGGAAAAGGATTGGGGACAACGTCATGAGGCACGGGAACCCTGAATATTTGGGGGATCGAGGTGAACCCGGGGCACTGTCCAGAACGTGTCAGGGTTTGCTTGGGGTCCATGGAACTAAATACTGGAAGGGTGACAAAAAAGCAATTTTGGGTAAGTTTAAAAATATATTATCTATCAACCTGTCAAAAACGGTGTTAATATATCTATGTATATCCTACACATCAAATTTTTGAGAATAAGAGAGATACAGTGGTGCACTGATTTCACAAACAAATAAATAAAATAAACAAATTTTAAAAACACCCTTTCAATTCAGATTTTTTTTTACATGGTTGAAAAAAAGGGAAAACTGTGAAATATTTACTTCCCTGCTTTATACAGATTTAAAAAGCATTCCCAAAACTCCCCGATCTCAATGCCCAATTCAAAACTGAAAAGATTTTTAAAAACTATGATTCTATAAACAAAAAGAGTAATGATAATATGATGATATAATGGAAAAACAAAACAAATAAAAATAATATAAAAATAAAAAAAATAAAAATAACAAAACAACATAATTACAAAAACAAAATAAAATAAAAAATAAAAATAATAATAAAAATAATAATAATAATAATAATAATTTAAATAAAAAAATAATAATAAAAATAAAAAATAATAAAATAATAAAAAATAATAATAAAATAATAACAAAAAATAATTTAAAAAAAAAAAAAAAATAAAATTAATATGATGATGATATGATGCCAATGATTTGCTTGCCGCAACAACTTATGAAAATGATAATAAAAACATCATGTAAGATGAAAAATTAAAACAAAAATTTTGAAAACAGACCAAAAAATGGGTGTTTTTCCCTCTGCTCTCCATGGCTTCTACGTTTGAATAAACTACTTTTTTAAAAAATCTCCACATTGTAAAAAATTGGGGTGGGAAACACCATATTGGGAAAAAAAAACATAAAACTTTTTAAACTTTGGTTTTCCCTTTAAAAAATCAAAAGTCAAATTTACACAATTGCTCAACAAATCTGATTGCGTGTAGGGGATTAAAACCCTTATGGAAGGGACTTTGGGCGCGTTAAACGCCCCCAAAAAGTAACTTTCCCTAACCCAAACTACGCCTGCCAATTCTATTTTCTCAGGTTGAGGGGGGTGTAATATTTAATTGTTGCAACCAACCATTAACTATTTGCTGTTTTTTCCAACACTGCTGAAATATAAACCCCACTGATGTTCTTCAAAAAAAAGGTAAAAAAACTGTAAAACTTTTTTATACTTTATGGGTAATGTAAGTAAAATGGAAAGCTTTCCATGTCTGATCAATTTCCCCCATGACATCCCCTAACCATTAACCTTTCACAATCATCACATGCCAAAAAATTGGGAAAAAATAATTTTCTGTCCTTTGCTTTATTTATTCAGTAAATCTAGATTTTTGTTTTCCCGCCCTTTTTGGGTGCAAATGCTTACCCCAAAACCCACCGCAGTTTTTGACCAACATTTTTTTTTTCTTTTTTTTTTAAAAAGGGCTTTTTTAAAATCCTACCATCCCTTAATACTGTAAAAACTAATTAATATGTTTAATATATACATCAATTTTTCAAATCTCCCCGACCATTTCTAATCCCCCTTTTCTTTCTTCCCAAAAAGAAAGCACTCAAACTTTGCTGACTTTTACATTATCAGAATTCAGAAAGTATAAATGGTAAAATTCCCTAATTCTGTCATCATTCCCAAATCTAACTCCACTTATAAACATGAAAAAAAGAAAGCTTAAATAAATACTATTTTAAAACATATATCGAGATCCCAGAAAATGTTTGGAGAGCTATTCTTTTAAATATTTTTTAAAATATACATTCATTCTTTACATTTCTTTGTATGAAGGTAAAATCCAATAAATCATCCCCAAACTAAAACATTTGACAGTTTTAAAATAAAAAGTAAACCCCGTACAGCATGACAAAATATAATTTTGAAATATGATCATTCACTCACTATGTTGGGTCATTTTCGCTAAAAACTTCAAGTTTTTTGGTGTGACAGTGGGGCCCCGGGAACCCAGGTAACGTGGTGGGGAAATTTAACTTGCACCAGCAGGGCCAATAAAACCTAATCAATCTCCCTAACCATGTGTTAAAAGGCCTGGGGACAAAAAAATATTATAAGCTTTATCAGTATGATTAGTTTAAACATTATGGAATCAAATTCACATACATTTATCCCCCAAAGCCCTAGGGGGCTTCCCGTGCGAAAGTCCTCTCTCCCGGTGTATTCATAGTGGCCCGTTCCACTGCTGGGGGGGTATTAAGCACATGGCAGGTGGATGACGTACTGCCCCCAAAAACAGGACCAGCCACCATGGCCTATTGCACTGCCCCCAAATAGGGCAGCCATGGCGTATATACATGCCCCGGCAGTAAAAGGGGTTAAAAATGTTGATACCAGGGTGCATGTTTGCACCATTTTTCTATTTGGGTTTTTTTTTTATGAACTTTATTTACACAAAAATGGCCTAGAATTTTTTTAAAAACAAGGGTTTTCTCACAATTTTACCCTTCCTTTAATTTTTAGAGTGAGGGTTACAATTCTGCACACCCTTTTGAAGCAAAAAAAAATAAATACATATGTGTCTACACCTGCACTTTTTTTAAATCATGTTGATAACATTTTTATTTACAAAACAAAAAGGTACATTTATAAAATTCAAAATTTAATCAAAAATGATAAACATTTAAAGTACTGGCGTATAACAACCTTTAATATATCCGTTTCTTAAAGTAGGCACTGTTACTTTTATTTTGAAATCTAAAATAAAAAATTTTATCAATTTAAACCCAGTTTTGTTTCTATTTAAAATGAAAAGGTAATGTTAACAAAACAAACACAAAGAGGGGCAAAGGTGACATTCAAAGCCAAAGTTTATCAAAAAATAATACTGACATTTTCAAGTTTATTTGCAATTTTTATCATTTAATGCTTCCTATATTTTTCATTACATAATTAATTTTTTTTGTGTGTTATATTTCCCTTGTTTGTGGCATTTTTTTCCCTTTTTGACCTTATTAACAAATCTTTTTTTTCCCCCTAACATTTTTAAATATGCAAGCTTGCAGATGCGCAGGTTCATGTATTAACCCTTTCAAATATTGTCTATAAGTAGAGGGGCTTTCATCAGGAAAATTAAATAACAAAAATTAATATTGCCCTGAATATATTAAGTTGGCAAAAAAAAAATTAAAAAAAAAAATCAAGGACATCTTCAATTTGTTTTGCTCGTTTGTCCCCCTTTTGGGGTGGGGACTGACTCATATCAATCTGCACAAATAACATCAACATGTAAACCCACTTAGGCCAATCCCTGGGTCCCGATCTTCAATGCCATCATGTGTCCAATACAAGCATTAGTTCTACATGGTGGACATTCTTTGGACGCAATGAACACTCTGTGGAAAACCCATGCATTCCCTTTTTAAATTATTTTTTCTTTTTCGGTTTGTTTTTAGCTTTTTTTTCATTTTCCCGTGTTATTTTGTTTTGATTTTTTTCCCAAAGGGAATAGACTGTTTTTCCTTGCACGACTTTATCATCTCTTTATTTATCCTAACTCGGCAAAATAATAATAAGTAACCCCTTTTAATGTGTCATTAAAAAAAAAAATCGAAATTCAATTTTTTTTTATAAACTTTACCACCCATCATGGAGGAGGAACCAACCCGGCAGGAAATGGACCTCTCAGGGGCCAATGCTCTTCCGCTGGTTTTACCCTCCCAAAACTTTTTTGCACTTTGATGAAACACTCATGACGGTAAGTTTACATTTTTCCTGGTCCCCAGCCAATTTTCCCATGATGGTAAATTTACATCAATGCTCCTCAAAGGCAATATTTTTCATGATTGATCACCACCCCCAGATCATAGGTGTTTAAAGCCAAAATATACTGCACCAAGGAAAGGCATAACACTGTACACTCTTATCAAGACTTTTAATATTATTCCTATTTTTAATTTTTTTACTAAATTTTTTATGTCAAAAACATACACATCTTTTCAATTTGATTGCATTTTATTTTAGTCTTTTGGGTATTTTTTTCATTTTCAGAATTATAAAACAAAATAGTGGGGGGAATGTGCAAAAAAGATATTTAAAAACCCCCCTCCCTATTTGGGGTGATAAATGAATCAAGAATCCTGGGAAACCATTTATTTCCCAAAAATCTGAGTCTAAAAATGGTGCAAATTTTTAAAAAGGGCATTAAAAATAAAAAAATCTAAAAAAATCCGAAAAACTTTTTCGGCAAATTTTTCAAAATTTTTGCCCCATTTGGGGGAGTCCTGTAGATTTAAATTTTTTTTATCTGTTTTGGTGGGTTGGTTTTGGGGTTTTTTTCACTCTGCTCTTGATTTTTTAATTACATCAAGTAAAAAAAAAAAATTAAAGGTATTCAAGATAAAAGGGGTGAAGTTAAAAATATTTAGGGATTACAAAAGGAAAAGTTTAGAAAGGTAAACAGACTGTTAACTCATCCTTTTTGGTTTTAAAAGGCAATAAAAAAAAAAATCCTCTGCTCGACAACAGATTCATCTAGCCAGCAACTTTGCAATAAGAAAATACAATAAAAAAGCACAGTTTTCCCGGGGCATCCCCAAAAAAACGTACACAACAAAAGGATTCAATTCCCCTTTGGATATATAATTTTTAGGTTATACCCCTTTCCCTTATAGAGCCAAAGGTTAAAAGGCTCACCTGAGAAAGACACTTATCCCGAGGGTATTTTTTATTTTATTGCTAATATTTATTTTACATACATGATAAGGAATGTGTTTTTCCTTTTTTTCATGTTCCCCTTTTTTAAAATGGTTTCCAGCTACCTTTTAACCCCTTTTAACTGTCAGGCAGGTAAAAAATTTTCTCTGAATATATAAATGTGTGAACTGAACTTTCAAAAAATTGTCCCGTATCTTTATTCTGTTACATGACGCTGTGAGTCCTCGCAGAACATTTTGGGAAAACCATCACGGAAAACAACATGAAGGCATGGCAAAAAATTTTCCCGCGTAAATCAGGTTTTTTTGGAGGACTAGGCCCATTCCGCCAAAAGAGGGGCATCTTTTTCATTTTAAAGTTAATGATAAGGTTCCTCCTGCTTCATCTTAAAAGGGACCTCTTCATCATTTACAGCCCTTCGGAAACTGGCCTCCTAAAGGGAAAGAAAATGATTTATTATCAGACTTATCTAAATGGGATCAATTAATATAAAAAAAAAAAAAAAAACCCGTGCCCCAAAAAATTTTAAATATGGCCTCTATTACTAAAAACCAAAAAGTTTGGGAGAATAAAAAAAAAAAAAAAAAACTCAAAATTTAAAAACTTGTATTTTTATAAAAACTTTTAAAATATACATTATTTCGTAAAACCAAAGTTTGAGAGATTTTTTTTTTTTTTTTTTTAAAATTTTAAACTCTGATGTATTTGTCATCAATACATTTTTCATAAACCAAAAATTTCATTTTACTTTTATATAAAAAATGAAGGCCTTTATCTAATAGCATGTTAAGTGCTTTTCTTTTTAAATGTGATATAAAACTTTCTTTTTAAAAACCTTTCCCGACGGGGGGTATTCATAGTGGCCCCGGGCCCCGCGCCTTTTCACGCCCCGGGTGGCCCTATCCAAATACCAAACATCCCAGCCATTTCTTTTTTAAAACTCCCAAATTGTTGTATTTTTTTAGTTTTCATTATTTTTTAAAATCTCTAATTGCCAAACTTCCCGTAAATCGAGACTGAAGGGTTTTTTTGTTTTTTAATTGACTCCATTTTGATCTTATTCGGGGCTTAGTCTGAATAAAATAAGCATTTTTCGGCATCATGGAGTTTAAATGTCATTTGTTGCGTTTCTTTTTTTTTTTTTGCATGGTAAAAATGAGAAAATGTTAAAACCAACTTAATCACACTTTCACTGGGAGAAAAAATAATCTTTTTACCGTTTAAACAAAAAAAAAACTAATGGCATGTCCATATTATGGGCATGTTTGGGGGAAAGACCCCCAGTGGGGTTTGGTTTTCCCCCCCAAAAGGGTTAAAATTTTCACTTTCCCCAAGCGGGGCATCAGTTAGCTTTTAATACATTTTTTGAGTTCTTTAAAAATCAAATAAAATTTAAAACAACTTCATGCCAAAAATCAGGGCTTAGGTTTTCTAACTGCCAACAGAAAAAATTTTTAAGGGGCTGGCAAAGAAAATTAGGTCAGGCTCGTCTAGTTTTTCCCAGGAAGCAAGCCTAGCCCCCGGCAAAAAGGTCAAAAATCCCAAATTTGGGTTTTGGTTTTCCGAATCAATTTTGGACATGGGGCCTCAGGTTTAATCATAAAGGGGTAAAAATTTTTTTTTAGAAAAATGTCATGTACATTTTACTTATGAATACTTTTTGAATCCAAAAAAATTTTCTGCATTCATACATGCCCAAAAAATAATATGGTTAATCTTTACGGTATGAATGTCCAAATTGGGGGAAAATGATATCCTTGTAAAGGATAAAAAGTCATCAGTAAAAGAATAATCTCCAACAAGAACAACAATGTCCCCCAAATAAAGGAAAAAAAGCCATAGAGAGCACTGCTCACAGGCCTAAGTCCACCCATTTTTTCCATATTTTTAGCTCACCTTGCTATAATAACAAAATGAAGAAATGTTTCCTGGGGGTTTTGGGGCAAAATCCCCCATCAACCCTCCCCCTTTAGGCCCTTCCCCGGGGGACACCAGTCATGGAAACTTGATTTTTTTTAAACAATTTTTTACATGAGGGTTTGGGGGCATCTGTACTGTGAAGAATTACCCAAAAATAAAACCCTTTTTCAAATATAAAAAAAAAAATTTCCATTTTTCTATAAAAAAAATGTTCCCTAAAATTTTCTACATAAAGGCAAAAAAAATAAGGCTGAGGAGGGGGGGGGAGGGGGGGAGGGGGAGGGAGGGAGGGGGGGAGGGGGGGAGGGGGGGAGGGGAGGGGGGGGGGGGAGGGAGGGGAGGGAGGGGGGGGAGGGGGGGGGAGGGGAGGGGAGGGGAGGGGAGGGGGGGGGGGGGAGGGGAGGAGGGGGGGGAGGGGAAGGGAGGGGGAAGGGGGGGGGGGAAGGGGGGAGAGAGAGAGGAGGGAGAGGGAGAGAGAGGGGAGAGAGAGGGAGGGGAGGAAAAGGGGGAAGGAGGAAGAGAGAGAGAGAGAAAGAGAGAGAGAAGGAGGATGAGAAAAGAGAAGAGAAGAGGAAAGAGGGAGAGAAGAGAGAAAGAGGGGAGAGAGACAGAAAAGGGGAACGAGAGAAGACAGAGAGACAGACAGAGAGACAAAGACAAAAGCAGACAGACAGACGACGACAGGGCAGACAACAGAAGACAGAAGACAGACAGAGACGACAGACAGAAGACAGACAGGAAGGACAGACAGACAACAGAAACAGAGACAGACAGAAAACAGACAGACGACACGACGACAGACACGACAGACAAAACAACAGACGACACAGACAACAGACAGAGACAGGCATAGCAAAACAGAAACGGGATAAAAAGACAGAACAGAGACAGACAGCACAGAGAAAGACAGACAGAGGAGAGGGGACAGACAGAGACAGGGACAAGATAGAGACGAGGGCCCGAGACAGAGCCAAGACCAGAGGGCCCGACAGGGAAAAGACAAATAAGGGGCGGCCAGAGCCAGAGCCAGAGCCAGACAGACAGAGACAGAGAAAGAGATGAGACAGAGACAGAACAAACAAGCCAGAATAAACAGACCAAGAGACAGAGACAGAGCCCGAAACAAGAAAAACCGAGACAGAACAGAGACAGAGAAGAGACAGAGACAAGGCAAGACAGAGCCCGAGACAGAGACGAGACGAGGGGAGAGACAGACAGAACAAGAGTTTTGACATAACACAGAGATTAGAGACAAAGCGATAAGGGAAAAGGACTGAGGACAGATTTTAAAAAAGGGCAAGACACGGAACAGATACAGGACGAGACAGATGGTAGGACAAAGACAGAGCTAATGGGCTGGACACAGACAGATAATAATACAGGGCAGATAAAAAAAGATAGATAGACGATAATAGATCGAAGACTTTTTGGGATATAGAGAAACGGTGGGGATTTTCTCTCTCTCACCCAAAATCACACTCACACCACACTCCCCAACCCCAAAAACCCCAAAAACTCAAAATCACCCAACACTCCACCAAACTCAACACTCAAACTCAACACTCAACAAACCTCAAACTCAACCTCAACCCTTTAAAACTCAACACTAAAAACCCCCCCCACCCCCCACTCAACACCAAATCAACACTTTAAAAAAAACCCCTCAAACACTAAACACTCAACTCATATATTATATATTTTTTTTTTTTTTTTTTATAAATGAGGGAGGGAGGGGGGAGGGAGGGGGGGGGAGGGAGGGGGGGAGGGAGGGAGGGAGGGAGAGAGGAAGGAGAGAGGGAGGGAGAGGGGGGAGAGGGAAGGAGAGAGGGAGGGAGGGAGAGAGGGGGAGAGAGAGTGGGAGAGGAAGGAGAGAGGGAAGGAGAGAGGGGGGAGGAGAGAGGGAGAGGGGAGGGAGAGAAGGGAAAGGGAGGGGAAGGGAGAGGGGGGGAAAAAGGGGGGGGGGGGGGGGGGGGGGGGAAAAAATGAAACAAGAAAAAAAAAAAAAAAAAACAAAAAGAGAGAAAAAAAAAAATAACAAAAATTTAAAAAAAACAAAGAAATGAGAAGTATCAAAAAAAAGGGGAAAAGAAAAAAAGAGAAAGATGAACAAGAAAAAATAGAAAACACATAACAAAAAGAGGGGGAAGAAGAAAAGAGAAAAAGGAGAAGAAAAAAAAGAGAGAAGAAGAAGAGACAAATTAAAAGAAAATTAAAAAAAAAGGAAAAAACAAGACTAAGAAAAAAATGAAGATGAAAAGAAAATAAAAAAGAGAGTTGACAAAAAAAAGAAAAAAAGGAAAAAACAACGAGAAAAGAGGATAAAATGAGGCAAAGAGTGAAGAAACGAGTAAGAAAAAAAGAGGATGGGAGCAATTTAGAAGAAAAGGGGGGAAGAGGGATGATAAGATGTAGAGGTGAGGGGGGTGAGAAAAATACGAGAGATGAGAAAAATACGAGAGGAGAAAAAGAAATTGAAAAAGTTTAAAAGAAAAGAAGAGGGGAGAAAGAAGAAAAAAAAGGAAAAAAAAAAAGAAGAAAAAGAGGGGAAAAGTTTAAAAAAATTAAGAAAGACGAAAGGAAATAAGAAAAAAGATTAAAAAAAGAAGAGAAAGAGAGAAAGGGGGCACAAAAAAAAACAACTAAAATTTTAAACTCTCAAGAAAGGGGAATTCTGACCGAAGAAGGAGCTGCAAAACTATGGTTTTTAATTAAAGGGTTTTTATATATCATTTTATGCAGGTATTAAAATAAAACCCCCAAATATCATATCATTCTTGAAATCAATACCTATTCTTTAAACTCTGTATCAAGTATATCCAAAACAGTACATGGTTATAGTCCTATTTTCACTATTCTGCACTTCAGACTCTACCGTTCCTTCGACATATCTCTGATTCCCTAAACTCTTCCCGTATCCGGTGTCACACAGAACACTTCCTGCCTCCCAGCGCAGCCCCGTACACCCCTTGCACCGCCTATCAACAGGATATCCTCGTAAGACTCGCCCGCCCACCATCTCCTCCGCCCTCTGACAGCATCAAACTCACCTGAGATCTCTCGAAATGGTCCCTCTCTTGCTCGAGCGTGTTAGCCCTCCTCGTGCCCAACACGCTGGGGATCTTCTTGATGGAAGTCATCTTGCAGTTGGCGTGTTATTCCCAGTGTTACAGGAGGCGCCTCATCTTACTCGCTCTTCTTCTGCGATTACTAGGGGCTCGCCTTTCCCCCGCCCGAGGGCGGACTGTCACGGGCCCGAAAAAAAGGGGAGAGCTCGGGAAAGGGAAAAGGGTTTTAAAGGTTTGGGAATTCGTTTTTTGCTCGGTTCGCGGAGCCCATTACCTGGGGTTTTGCCCGGGAAGGAAAACAGGGGGGTTTATTTGGAAATCGTCCCATTTTCCCTTTTTGGGACGAATGTGTGTTGTAAGGGGACACAGATGTGCCACTTTCATGCCGCTCTTGTTTTGACTGTTTTACCCCTGTAAAGAACACACAAGGAACCCATGATTTAAATTTGGGCTTTCAAAAAGGTTTTTCCCCATTTTTTCCTCTTTAATAATTCCATCTGTGTTCGTAGAAAGATTCCCCTAAAGGGGAATGAAGGGAAAGCTTTCTTATTGAAACTAATTGGAAAATTTCCCTTTCCTTAATTTTCCACAAATTTCGGGGGTAATTCAATTTCCTGTGGGTTAACCCTTTAAACCCCGATGCTGTTCACCAAACAGTCGAAATTCCCATTTACGAAAATGGGGAATGAACGACAGAGGGGCCCAAACAGGGGTTGGTGCGGCGCCGGGTCTCACTTGGGCCGATGCTGCCAGGTAATTTTGTCTCTCGGACAAAGAGCAAAATCTTTTTTACTTATTTTTTATAGAGGAATATATAAAAAAACATTTAAAGCTTTTTTCTTTGGGGAAAGTCGGGGTGGAAAGGTGTGACGAAGGCTGTGACTTGGGAAAAATTTTTGCACAGTCCCCCCCAAACCGCCTGCCACCGTGATTTTGGTTTTTTTTGCAGATTTTTTGAAGGAAAGGGCCCACCCGACCCACAGCAAATTTAAATCACAAAGAGCATCTTTTGGTTCGGCTAGTATGAATATAGGTTTTAAAATTTTTTAAATAATTCGGGAAAAAGGGAAATGCAGATTAAAATTTTTTTTGGAAAAAATTTACTAGGAAACGCCATTAAAAGCATGGAAAATTTAAAAACCCCTCTAAATGAAATGTTAAGCTTTACTATGCCCCAAATTTTTTAAAAAGGAAAAATTTGGCAACAGTGGAGTAGATGGGGTTTAGTTTTGTAAGCCCCATCTAAAAAAAAAAAATTATAAAGCTTTGAAAAACAAAAAAATTTTATTTTAAAAATAATCTAAAAAATGTGAAAGAAATTTTTATTTTCTGCTGATTACAATAAAAGAAAAAAGGAAAAGGGGAGTCAGGGGGGTGTTATCATTTTCTTCTTCTTCTTTTTTTTTTTTTATAAGTTTAAGACACACTAAAAATTTTCTAGTGAATGTTAAACCCAAAAATTTAGTGTTTTGCCCCTACTTTGATTTTCTAGAAACACATATCCTTTCCCCAAACCAAGTTTAACTGTATATGGAATCACTTGATAAAACAATTTGAAAACAGTTTTGATGTATAACTTTTCCAAGTATTTTTAACCTTTTGGGGTAAATTTCTAGCTGGGTTTATCTACTGAAAACAAAAAAATTTTGGGGGCATCTTTAAACCCATTATGCCAAAGGTAGGAAATAAAGTTACACAAAAAAATTTGGGTTGATCTGCCGGAAAGGCTTACGGTGGTGACACACTAGAGCTATTGAGGGGGAATTTCCACTGCATGTAGCAAAATCCGGTGACACCAAAGATTTCTGAGGGATTAAACTCCCATCGATACTCCCTACCCATTTTTATCAGTAGGCTAACCTTTGTAAAAAGTTAAAGTGAAAAAACCAAAACCCCCCCCCCCCCTTTTTTCCTTTGGAAAATTTCCCTGCCCCCCTTTGTTCATTTGAGCCCAGCACTTTAAAAAGATTTGAGTTTGAAGCCCCTAACAAAAACCGCAAATAAAATAACATTACACATTATCAGTACCAAATACGGGGGGTTTTAAGACAGATTGTTTCGGGGAAAATTATTCCCATTAAATCCAGTAGGGGCATTTTAGGGCACGTCCACTGTGGATTTTTTTTATTAATGTTGTTTAACACAAATGGCATCTAAGTATTATTCCAAAAGAGTCCCTTAAAAGGGGCCTACTTATCCCCCTATATACCCCTTTCCTCAAATTTGGGGAAAAGGAAAAAATTTTTTATTATTATTTTTTTAATGTTTTTAATAATGATGAAAAATTATATAAATGTGGGGTTTTTGGTGTGTGTTTTGTGTGTGTGGTGAAGGGGATATATATGTCTGTGTGTGTGTGTGTGGGGGTGTGTAAATATATTTTATATATATATATAATATATATTATTATATATTTATTTAATTTATATATATATATATCAATATTTTTTATAAAATATATGTATGTATTTTAATTATATAATAATATGATATATTTTACTATATATATATATTAACATTTAATTTATTATATCAAACTATATATTATATATATATATAAAAATATATTTATATATTGTAAAATTGTATTTTACATTATTTATTGTTATTTTCCCCCTTATTTACATGTATATTTTTTTTTAATGTTTTGTTTTGTGTAATATATATATATTTTATATATATTTAAATATAAAATTAGTATAATATTTTATATAATTTAAAATATAAAACTATATATATAAATTAAATAGGGAATGTGAAATTAATATTATATAATTATTATATATAAATATATATATATATATTATATATAAAAGGGTATATTTATGTTTTTTTGGGGTTATATGTATTTTTTTATATATATATGTATATTTATAATAAAAATGTTATTTTTATATATATATGTATATTTTAATAATGTATATTTATATATATTTTTTAATATTTATAAATGTAAAATTTATTATATGTTGTTTATCCCTCCATAAAATTAATATATATATATTAATATATATATATATATTATATATTATATATATATTATATATTATATATACACATATGCTGTAACCCAGCTATATATTCATATTACTATTTTTACATTTTTTAAAATAGCCTTACTTTGTTTTTTACATATGTGTCTTCACACTCCATATACATATTTTTTTAAACCATGATAAATGTTTTAACTAAAGTTAAATTTTTTCCCACCCCTAAACTTTCCCAAATTATTGTAACATGCAGGTAGGTCCAGTTTTTTCCTTGTTTTTTCATATTTTCCCTTTGCAACACAAAACTTTCCCAAATGTTTTTTTTTTCCCTTTTTCCCCTTCCACAAGAGTTTGAATTGTTGAAAAACACTACCTTTCAAAACCCCGGCCACATGAGAAGCACGGTTTTATACCCATCTTTGGGCCACTGTCAGTGAACAGGCAGATCCTTTTTTTTGGGAAAGGGGGGGCCAAGGAAACACCTCCCCCCCGGGGCCCCACCCGTCCCCCCCATTATTACTATCAAAAAAAAGGAAATTTTAAATATTTTGGTTTTTTCCCTTTAAAAGGGCCAACCTTGCCACCTCCCGTTTTTCTTGGGGGGCCCTCTTTTTGGGCCCCCTATATATGTTATAATATCTGGGGTGGGGGTGTTGGGGTGTGTGGTGTGTGTGTGTGTGTGGGTGTGTGGTGTTTTGTGTGGGGTGTGTGTGTGTGTTTGTGTGTGGGGTGTGTGTGTGTGTGTGTTTGTGTTTTTTGTGTTTGTTTTGTTTTTGGGGTTGTGTGTTTTTGTGTGTTATATATAAATATATATATATTTAATATTATATTATATAAATATATTTATATAAAATATATAAAAATTTGGAAAAAATACTTTTTTTGTAGATACAAAAAACTAGCTTTTTTAAAAATGAGGAAAAGTTTAAAAATTAAAAATTTCTCAAAACGTAACATTTTAATATGTATTTTATAAATATACATGCATATATATGTAGGTTTTTACATGTATATATATAAGTATATTTGGGTGTATAATGAAATAAAATTATATATTATATAATATAATATATAATATTATATAAATATTTTATATAATTTTATATATATATAAATATAAACAACCCCCACCACAACACACCCCACACACACCACACACACACAACACACACACAAAAACACACACACACACCACACAAAACACCCACACACCACATATATAAAAATTTTAATATATAATACAACACACACAACACACAACCCCACAAAAACACACACACACACACACACACACACACACACACACACACCCACCCACACACCCACACACCCACACATACTAAATACATACTACATACTTTAAAAAAAACACACAAAACCACACCCCACAACATACCACACACACACACACACACACCCCACACAAAAACACCACACACACACCCCACAAAACCCCACACACACCACCACACACACAAAACAAACAAATAAAAACCCCACACCAATTAATATTATATATAATATATATATATATTATATATTATATATCCCACCCACACACCCACACACCCACACACACACACACACAAAACACCACACCCCACCCCACACACAACCACACACACCCCCCCCACACCCACACACACACACACACCCCACACACACACACACACACATACACAAAATTTACCACCCCACCACATACACACCACACCACACATATCCCACACACAACACACAAACACACACACCCCACACCACAAACACATATATCTATATATCTATATATTATTATTAAAATATCTATATATATAATATAAAATATAATATATAATATTTTATATATATATGTGTGTGGGGTTTTTGTGGTGTGTGTGTGTGTGTGTGGTGTGTCTTTTATATATAAAATAATATATTATATATATATATATTATAAAAATATATATATATTATTAATTTTAAAATATATAAATATTATTTTATATATACTTTAGCTTTTGCACCAAAAATCAAAAAAAATGTTCAAACCCCATCTTCTCGTAGCATTTTCTCCCCCCCCTTTACGGGCCACCTTTTTTCCATCTTTGTCCTTTTTTTGGCATAAAAAAAAATTTTTTGTTTCTCAAAACCTCTCCCCCCAGCCCCCCTCTAAAAATTTTTGAGGGCATCTTAAAAACATCCTAAACAGGGACCTAAGAGAATTTTCCCTTTTTCCCTTCACCCCCCTCCAGTCTTTTCTCCCCCCCTTCCCTCTACATTCAAAATAACTGCCAATACCCCTTTTTTTTCCTCACCTTTTTTTTTCCCCCACCACACTTCCTCCCACTTTTCCCCCAAACACACCCCACCCCCCCTTTCTCCATTTAAACCCACACCTTACCCTTTTCCCTGCTTCCACCTGGATGCTCACCCCCTTCCCCTTTTTCCCTTGTTCCTTTCCCCTTTTTCTTTTTCCTCCTCCCTTCCCTGACAACTATTTTTACTCTTTTAGTTTTTTTTCATGCATTTTTTCCTTTTCCTTAAACAACAAAAATTTTTTTCCTTTTTAAATAATCCTTTCACTGCATACACTCTTTTGCATTTTACATCAAAAATTTTTTTTCAAAATCATTAATTTTTTTACCCTTTTCAAAAACAATACTTTACCTTTTTGCTATTGATTTTTTGGGTTCATGTTATTTTTTTATTTATGCACTATAGTACCCTTTGGCAATCCTGAGGATACCAAGGTTGTATCATATCTTTTCCATGTTCAATGCCCCCCCATATTTGTATGATGATATTTTTGAGATTACTAATCCATTTTTTTCTTCTTCATAGAATGTCACGAAAAAGCAATTAAAGGTTTGCTGAGGGGGGGCCCTACATTGGGAAGTGGCTCTGAAATCGGTAGTTTTCAAGGAGGGTTTTCCAAAAACCCAAAAATCGCCCCCAAAATTTAACCCCAGAATACACGTAAACGTTTAAAGGGCGAAGCACCACTTTGACAACCCGCCGTTTTGGTTTGGGATTAGAACCCCTGTGGTTTATGATGTGGATTTTAACAAAAATATGATCACCATGGGGGAAAATTGGGGGTTCCCGACAGTGGGGAAACTACTCTATGATGCTGTTAAAAAAACTTTCCATGGAAAAAAAAATTTTAAGGGACCCTGGCTGAAAAAATTGGGAAAGTATTGTAAAAAATTGCATGCAAACAAAATCATTCATGGAGATTTGGGACAACCTCAAACATTTTTGCTTTTGGTCCATATGAGTTTTTGGAAAAGTTTCTCATTAGATTTTGGTTGACTCTATCAGCGAAGCAACAGAGGACAAAGCAGGGGACCTGTATGCCCGGGAGGGGGCTATTCTAACCCCCAAAACCCCCCATACTGAGAATTTTTCCCTCTATATTTTTTCAGTTTACAAAACACAAGGGGGTTTGATGGAGCTTCTGAAGAAAAAAAATTTTTTGGATGAGGCCGGTACAGAGGTAAAAAAAAGCTTTTTTTTTTGGTTTTAAAGGGGTGTCCCATTGGTTTTTTTAAAATTTTTGTGTATGGACACCAATATTCACTTATTAAAAAATTTAAAATTTTGGAAAAAAAGGAATTTCAATAAAAGGTACAAATTTTTTTTCCCCTTTATTACCCTTTCCCTTTTTAGTAGCTACTAGTTGTTGACAACTCTTTTGGGCTAGCTCTGTTGGGTGTGAAATGATACCTTACACATATATTTTTTTAATTTGAAAAGGGGGGACATCCCTATTTTTAAAAAGTGCAATTTTTTTATTTTCTGCTAAAATATAAAGGTTTAATTTCCCAAAAACACAATTTAATAAAGCCCAAACTGAAATCCCAAATCTATTCAACTTTCATACTTCATGTTAAAAAAATTAATTGCTTACACTTAACTTTTTTTTCAAAATATTTTTTTCATGTTTTCATACCTTTTTTACTTGGTAAATCCTTCAATGAATCTTACAAGGGTGAAAAAAGTGACATACCTACCCCTTTTCCTTCCCCTTAACAAAAAATTTGCAAATAATACAGACTCCCTGCTATGCACAACTAAACTGATCTTGTTAGGGATTGTCCCCCTTTTTGGCCCAAAACCAAAGTTCAACCAGTGAAGGGGGAAGGCATCATTTTCAAAAAGGTAAATCTGTTAAAAACACCTTTAAAACTTTTCAAAGCCTTCCAAAAATTTAAAATTCAACCCTGGATATATGGTGGTTTCCACTCTCTTTTGCTTGCACCAAAGACATATAACTTTTATCATTTTCACATTTTTTTTAATTTGACACCAAACCCCCAAAAGCTGAAAAACCCCTTAAAAAATTCCTGTGCAAAAGAAAAAAATTTTTTAACCCCTACATTTTATTTTTTGTAATACAATAATCCCTGAAACTTTTATGAATGGGCTAATGTGGAGCTATTAAAAGAAAAAGGGAAAGGCTTTAGTTATAAAATTAGACCCAAAAATCAAGAGAAAATCAATGAAAATCTTCAAAAACCACATTTTCCTCTTTGTTCATTTATACAACCATGAAATCATTTTTGAGAGTAAAAAATACTTATCATGACAAACCATGTCCCAAAAAAAAATAGAGCAAAAAAAATGGTAGCCACAGTATTTTTCTAAATGAAATTTTTATATACTCTCCCCCCTTTTATTTCCAAAAATAACTGATCAACTGCCCCATGGCCTTTGGGTGGGGGGGACACAGGGGCCCCACATTTTCTTCCATCACTTTATCATTTTTAAATGTTTAAAGGGGGGAACATTTTAAAAGTCATTAGGGGATGATGAAAAGAAAACCTGAGAAAAAGCATGTTATTTAAAAATTTTAATTTTAAAATATTTTTGTTTTTTGTTTTTCATGCTACAGACCTGCCACCCATTTCTGCAAAACCCGGGTTTCAATATTTTGAATTTTTTGATCACATATCCCTTTTAATTACTGAAAATCAGTTTTTTAGAGAATGCAATTACATGTTGATAAAAATTTAAAAATTTAAAATAAAAAATTTATTTGTTCCTAAAAACTAAGTCAAATATTGTAATTAATTATGAAAGTCTACTAGGGCTACACTTGTACTCAAGTCCCCAAATGACCAATTATGATTTCCCTGTCTTCTTTTCCCCTTTTTCCCTTGTGCTATACATAAAAAGGTTTCCATATGGCACAAAAGGAAAGTACCGAATGGGTTTAAAGAGGGTTTTTAATGATTTAAGGGTTTAGAATGTTAAAACCCCAAAAAGGGTTTGTGGCATTTTGATGTTTTGGGAAAAGTAAAAAGGGGGTTTTTAAATAGAAATTGGGGCAAGGCGGGGGTTAAAAAAGGGGAAAAGGGTTGGGTTTAAGGTTAAGGGTGTTTTTGTTTAAAATTTGGAAAGAAAACTTTTTTTTTGGGGAATAGAAAATGCAAACATTTCAGTTAGAAGAGTTATTATAAAACAATCAGTGAGGGATATGATTAAAAGGGGTATCAGACAAGTGGGAAAGGGGAAAAAACGGGGAAATGAGATAAGTGATCAGGGGGAAATGTCCCCGGGGGAAAAGGATCTGGGGAAGGGCATTTTGTGAAAAAGGGGCAAAGGGGAAAATTAATTGGAAGAACAAGAGTTTTGGTGTGATGGAGAAAGGGGGGCAGTGGGGTTTTTTGGGAGATTTGAGAAAAAGGGGGTGAAAGGGGAAACATGGGAAGGAGGGGGGGGAAAATGGGGCAATCATTTTGAGTATGAGGGAATGTGAGTTTAAAAGAGGAAAATAGAGATGGGGCATTTTTTTTGCGGGGATCATGATCAGAAAGTTCTGTTTTTCCCCCAAGATTTAAAAGGGATTTGGGTTTGGGGGATATTGAAAAAAAGGCCCTTAAGAGGGGGTTGAAGGGGGATAGACATTGAGGGGGGAGAGGAAGATTTTTTGGTGTAGGAGAGGATAGGGTAAGACAAGATCTAGGGAACGTTTTTAGATTGGCTGAGCAATGAGGGGGGGGGGGGGTTTGGGTTTACTAGGGAATTTGAGATTGGAGTTTTTCCTGATTTAGAATGGCAAAAAAATTTAAAGGGGAGGGGTGGGGGGTAGAAGTGAAACCCCAAGGAGTAGGGGGGAAAAATATTTGGGGGATTGATGTAAAAAACATATTGAGGAGAAGAGGAAAAGAGCCCGGGTTTAAGGACAGAAATTTTCCCTGTTTTTCTTTTTTGGTTTTGGCAGAGTGGGGCCCAAAGCTTAAATTTTAAAGGGGGAATTTTATCTCAGACTTGGGCAGCCCCAAATAAAAAAAATTTAGGGGAGCCACCACAATTTGACACACATGCAGGGTTTGTGCAGTGCTTTTGGGGAAACCAAAAAATCCCACCCTTTTGGGAAACCAACTTTTGACATTGATGGGGGAAGGGGTAAATTTGATTGGAAGGGCAGGATTCTCCATTAATGTAAAACTTCATGGGGAAAAATTTTAAATGCCCTACAGAAGGTAATTTTGGGCAATTTTGAGGGGAAACCTTACTTCAGCCTTTTGAGGGGAATATTTGTGGGGCACTGACTGATACTGCATCATAGTCAACGAGGCAGAAAAACAGGCCCTTTTCACAGTCTGACTAATTTTTTGTCATAACAGGGAGTTGGGAAAAAACGTTGTCATACAAGTTTTAAAAGTGAGGCGGGGCAAAAAATGGTTTGCCAGTGAGATCAGACAGGGTGAATAATGCAGGATTTTGGGACTCAGCTGTAGTACAGGTTTGAAAAAATGGAATAGCTTTTGGAAGGAAATTTTGTCTCCCTTTTTTTGGAGATTTTGTTACTACCCGGGTTTGAAGGACAATATTCATAAAAGTCTAGGGGAATGTAAATGAAAAGCGGGGGGAGGTTGGGCAGCTAAAGCTAAGGGTTTAAGGGTTTAAATTTGAGATAGAATGGTTTTAAAAAGGGTAAAAAAAAAGGGTAAAAAATGGAGTAAAATAGGGTTTGTTAAAAGGGGAAGGGGGTTAAGGGGACAAAGGGGATTAGATCAAAGGAAGGGTACTATATTCAAGGGACAGAGTAAAGTTATCAATTAAAAAGATGGAGGATTCCATGAGAATGTTCAGCACCTAGGGATCAGGAGCAAAAGGATAAGTAAGGGAAAGCAAGGGCATTTGGTTTCCCCCAGTAAATCGGGGGGGAAAAGGGAAAAAAGGACATTTAAAAAAAACGAAAACATAGGGATTAAAAAAAAGGGGGAAATTTTTAAAGGGAAAAAAAGGGGGGTTGTTTTAGATAAAAATGGAGGGTTTTTAAATTGTCAAAGGGAAGAGAAGAAAAAGTTTTTCAGTTGAAAAGTTTGGAGGAACCCAGATGTCCGCCCAGACTGGGGGGTTTTGGGGAAATGGGGAAAGGGAAAAAGCACTGGCTTAAGTAAGCCGGGGGCAGGATAGGGGGGGGAATTTGGGACTGAAAGAGGAACTTTAAACCTGGGACTAATGGGGGTTTGGACTTTGACATGGGGTATGAATGCGTGAAGTGGGTGTGACTTATTCGTAAGCAGTTTAAGACAGAGCTGGGGCCCCAAAAGTAGGGGGTCCCCAACTTGGCCTCAACCTTTGCATCAACAAAAATTTCTCCCCCTTTCCTTTTCCTACTCTTCTTTATCCCCTTCTTCAGTCCACTTTCCCTATTGTTATTTTTACCCTTTTGGCAACAATACTTTATCATTACTTGAGGGCTTCATCCCTAAGCGCCACCCTATCACTATATTTTGAATACACCGCTAATGACCTTAGATGCTGAAAATTTCCAGTAATTAAAATGATAAATAAGCAGGCAAAAGCAGTTTCACAGCGCCTGTTCTGATACAAGGCCAACTAATTAAGAGGGGAAGGGTTTTTTATATTTTTGCACTCTTTGGTGGTCAGACCAAAGGGCAGAAAGATTCCCAAATGAAATAGGGGAAATTTTTTGAAGTGGGGGTAGTAGTCTGTGGCTGGTATGTGTGAAAAGCTGTAGATTGTGCCAAGCCATCTGTTTGTTCATTGCCGGGGATCCCGACACGGCTGGGTATCCAGTAAAACTTGTTGATTTTTGTCTTGTATTTTAAGGCCTATAGGTTGATATGGTTTAATGGATTTTTTGCAATATTAAAGCGCATGAGCAATAAAGATGGTAAAAGGATAAAAAAGAGACAACTGCAATGAAAAAGCGAAGAGGATAGCCCCTAGTTCTTTTTGAAAGGGGACGTTCTATTCTGGATAAAAGGGAAAAGTTGTATTTGTGAGAATGAAAGACTACAGTGAAACCAGTACCCAATTTGGATTTGATGCGGTTTTTATGGGAACATGAGTCTAGAGGAGGGGTTTTAAAAGATAAGTGCAAAAAAAATATTTTGAGAAGGACAAAGGGGGGGGATATTTGTTTAGGTGGAAAATGGGGAAAAATAGAAAAGTACGGGGGAAAAGGGTTTTTTTCCAGGGAGGGAAAGATTGGGCAGAAAAAGGGAGGGTTTCAGAGATGAGGAGGAATAAAAAACCCAAGGCCCCCAAAACAAACGGGGCTAGGTAAACTTTGGGGAAAAGGAGAAAGTATGAAGAAGGGGGTTAAACAGTTTGGCCGAGAGAAAATTGGTGAAAATGGGCATAGCTTCTTGGAGAAAATAGGACACAACGTTGAGAAAGGGATGGTAAGCCTGATTCAGTATACAGCCACTCAACTGGAGAGGATAGGAAAGTGCCTAGGGCTATACAAGGACCGAAAATGGGGGAGGGGTTCAAGGTTTTGGTGAGAAAAAAGGAAAAAAGACAGAATATAATGACAGCCAAATCGGGAAAGTGAAAGGATTAGTGTAATAGGGAAAGATGGGGGAAATTTTTTGGAGGTCAAAATCCCGGATAATGGGAGAGATTTTTGGAATTGTCAGTTTCACATGCGGGCTTTTTTTTTTAAAACGAAAAGCTAAGATTTTTGCAGAGACGGGTTTGGAGTCAAAGATGACACTAAGAAACTTGCCTGTAGGGTGGAATTGGATGGGAGCATATCAGAGTGGAGGTTGGGAGCCTAAACATAAAAAAGAAAAAATGAGGGAAAAAGGGTTTTTAAAAGGGCCCAAAAAATTAAAAGGGTTTAGTGATGGGGGAAACTGACTGAGAGCAATTAGGGAAAGGGCCAGGGGGCAAAGATGGCAAAGCCCCAGCATACTAAAACCTAGCAGTAGAGCTGAAACTAATCTTTTTTTACAGCAATGACAAAATTAATTTTGGCACTGAGCAAACTGCCTTTTGGGGGACCCCTTAAAATTGGGGGAAGGGAAAAAAGGGGAATCTGACAGGGGAAGATGAAATCTGAAAAAAGGGGACTTTATGAAAAAACCCTTTTCGGGCATTGTCGGGGGATGATGTTGTTTTTTTTAAAGGATATGGTACTGGCATGGGGGTACCTTTTGCCTTTTTTATTGAAGAAAAAGTTTAATTTTAAATAAATCGTGAAAATCCTGATTTGCTGTGTGCCTCAAAGTACACAGAGATAAGACAGTGATAGTTGAGGTACTTACATTAGCGGGTTTTGTTAAACACCCTTTTCCCTTTTTCCCTTCCCTGGGCGCTTGAAAGTGCAAGAGGGGAAAGGGGTGGGGGGGTTTTAATTTCTTTTTTTGGAAATTACAAGGGCTTCACACCGGTGGGAAGGGAAAGTTTATGGTTGTCCACGTTACTGAATATTGATAGAAGGGAAGGAAGGACAGGAAATTAGGTGTGAGGTGTCGTAACATATGATAATGTATACCATCTGAACCTTCAATGAGTGTTTGCGACATGTCTGAAATGATAATAGAGTTCAGAAAAAAAAGGGGCATTTTAAGTTTTTGGAAAAGGGGAGGGGGGACAGGAGTACCCTTTGTCTGCCCTTTAGGGAAGAGAAGTGCCCGGGAAAAAATTTGGGAAACAAAATTTCCCAGTAGGCACTTGAAGAGGGTCAGATGAGGATATTTCAGATATGGAGGATGGGGACTGCATGGGGACATTTATGGATCCGCCGCCAGACCGCAGAGACAAGTGTAGATGATGTTATGGAGGAAAATAACTTTGCCAGCTTCTGGGTTTGGAAAATCATGTATTGTACATTGAAGATGGCGGGTCCCTTTTTTTTAAATTTTATATGGGCCCTTAAATTTGACTGGGGATTTTCCTTTTCTTGTAATGATTCAGTTCCAACTGAAAAGCTTTTAAGGGGTCGGGAAGTTTTTGGGAAATGCGGTATAGGCGCATTGGATATTGGCTGTGAAATATAGAGGAAAATGCCTGAAGGGAAAGGGAAAAAGGATGATGGGGGAAGATAAAGAGAAAGAGAGAAGGAAAAAATTAGGGCCAGTCTCTCTTTTCAAAGCACCGGGTAAGGGGGCAAAAAGGGTAGGAAAAAAGGGAGAATAAAAAAATTTATCACTATAATAAAGGTTTTTCTAAAAACAACCCAAATTTGGAAGTCTAGACAAATGGAAGGAGAGAAAAAAAGAAAGATAAAGGCATGAAAAGGGTTGGGTATGCATGTGAAAGGGGGGTTGGGACATTTTTTGAGTTTGGTGGAAAAGGGTTCAGCATTAGAGAAGTATGATAGAATCTTTCCCAAAAGAGTGGGGGCGAAAATTTAAAATCTCAACATGAGGGGTTGGGTCAAGTCAATGAGTTAATGTTTGTCAATCTAATGAGTGATAACATTTACAGTGCGTTTTGAGAATTTGAGGGGGAGGGAGCTGGGGGGTTGGGGTTTTGGGTTTTGGGAGGGGTATCGGGGGGGGTAAAGCAGGTGGGGAAGGGCATAGTTGTGACATAAGGGATTCCGGTTGTCCCCAGGAGGGGGGGGGAAGGGGATAGGGGGGATGGAGGGGGGTTTAAATTTTAGGTGGAGGGGGAAATTAGGGGGGGGGACTGTTTTGAAAAGGGGAAAAAGGGGAAATATGAGTAGGAGGGGGAGGGATATCAGCGGGTCATTTTGAGTGGGGGGGATAAGATTAAAAAAAACATTTGGGAGGGAAAGGAGGGGGACAGAACGGGCGCCATTACTGAATTTAGGTTGTAAGAAAAAAACCTCGTGACATCTTCCTGTCTGGCTTCACGAAAGGGGATTTCAATTTGGGAATCTGAGAGTTCCCCCTCAGACCCTAAAAAAACACCCTGGGGCCCCCCCACATTTTGGCACAGTGGTGAAGGGCCCAGAGAAAGCCCAGTTGGCACATAGAGGGCACTGGCTTAAAAACCGGGCAATGTTTGGCAAATGTCCTAAACCCCAAAAAAATTTTGGCACTAAAGGGGGGAGGGGGTTTGAACATGGGAAACGGGGAAAGGTTTTCTCCACCAATGAAAAACATTAAAGGGGAGTCATGTCTAGGGAAAAAGAAATTCTTGGCAATGTTTGTGGGGTTCTTACGATAAACCAGTGGGAGGAATGGAGTAGCACTGAAATGATATCACATCATAGCCCCATGGGGGCAGGCAAGTAAGTCTTCGCACAATCTGACCAATTTTTTTTTATAGATGGGGTAGTTTTTTTTTGGGGAGATACAGTTGAAAATTTGCTAAGCTTGGGTTTCAGATTTTACGCGACGGGGGACAGGGAACTTCAGGTCGGTTTCCCGGAAAGAGATTTTTGCCTACTTTTTTTGGGGGGCATTGCGGGAAGGGGAGTGTTGTCAGAGTAGGGAGCTGGGGGGGGGGATCCCCAAAAAATTTGGCCCCCATTGGCTGGGCTAATAGAGTATCTAAAAATTTTTGGGAGAGAGGGGGAAGCGAAGGATGTGAGCGTGTAAAGAGGGGTAGTTTTAAGGGGAAAAGTAGTATTATGGAGAGATAAGTAAAAGGTTGTAAGGTATTAAAAAAGTGAGGAGGGGGTAGTTGATGAAGATTGTGGGGTAGAGGGATGAATTTGAGCATTTTGGGGAAAATGGGAAAGGTTTTTCCTAGAGTTTTGAGTTTTGGGATTTGGGGGAAAAACCCGTACTGTAGGCATTGAAGGGGGGTTTTTAGTATTTGGGCAATGTTTGGAGCCGGGTCAAAGGATAGCCTGGGGTGGGGAATGGGGAAGGTTTGAATTGGAAAGGCTATTTGATGAAGGGGCAAGCCTCATTGCCCCTAATAAGGTATAATGTTTTCATTTTTGGCCAGGGGAACCCCGAAGTAAAAAAAAAAGGGGGGAGAGAGAACAGCCCCCCTTGGGGGGAAAAGGCTAAAAAAACTAAAAGGGGAAAATACTGTCCCCCATGGCCCCCTCGGGCCGTTCAGAATGGCACAAAGTCCCCCTTTCACCTTTTCAGAAAGGGTTTTTCTCCACACCTTGGAAAATAGATAGTAAAGGGGGTTTGGGGAAAGGGACGGAAAAAAAAAAACAGGAGGGGAAAAAAGACCATGAAAAAATTTGGGGTTAAAGGGGCGGGGGCCCAAGGCGGGGGAGACCCCCCACCCATTGGTCCCCGTCCCGTCTCCTAACCCCCCCCACGCAAAAACGGGAAAAGGGAGGGGGATGGGGGGGGGATGAAGAAAGGGAAAAAGGAAAGGGGGAGAAGAAAAGACCATGAAAAAATGGGGCTCAGGTCAAGGTGGTGTGTCTCTTACACTGGCCCCCTAAGGGTCCGTCCCCCCCTCCCACCCCAAAAACGACCCAGCAAGGGTTTTCCCTAAATTTTCCTAAGCCCCCCCCCCCCATGAAAACAACGGATAGGGGGGGGGGGGGGGGGAGAGGGCGGGAAAGGCTAGTGGATCTTTGTGTTTTTGGTGCTTTTTAATTTTGGAAAAAAAAATGAACATTGAAAAATTTCAGTGTACACACCCTATAGTTTTTCCTGTTTGCAAAAACTTTTTTTTTAGTTTTCTTTGCACAGTTAATACACCTGGAGTTTTTTTAAATTTGGTTTTAAGGGTTTTAAAAAGAAAGATAAATGGGCTAGACTCTAAGGCCCATTTTACACATTTTTTAATGTTGGGGAAAGGGGTTGGTTGATTTATTTGTTAGTTTTCTAACTGGGAAAAGGGAAAATTGGGGTAAAAGGGTTAGGGTGGGGGTTATGGTAAGGAGTTAGATTAGATGGAGGGTATGTATGCGTTTGAGGAAAAAGAAAGGTTTTTTGGGAATGAAAGTTTTGGATTTTTAAAGGGATGTCTGATGGGTTTTGGGGAAAGGTATAAAGGGGGGAATTAGGGGGGGGAAAAGCAAAAGGTAAGTATGGAGAGACAAAAAGGGGAAATGGGGGGAAGAGACAAAATGATAATTGGGGATTGGTTTTTGGGGAGGTTGTGAAAAAAAGGTTCTTGAAGGCATAAAAATAGTGGGTTATGGGGAAAAGGGTTTTAGCAAAAGGTCGGGTTTTTTGGGGGGCGGGAAACCGGGGAATTTTCCAAATAAAGGATATTTATATAATTGTAGTAGTTTTTGGAATTTTGAGGAGGAAAACACCCTAGAGGGGGGGATAGGGACCAAGGGGTTGATGGAAAAAGGGTGTGGGATTTGGTGTTCTACTAGGGGGGGGATTAGGGACGAGGGTCTTTGGAAGGGGATATTTGTGACAAAGGGATTCAGGGTGTGTATCAAGGAGGAGTGGAAGGGTAGAGGGGGTGGTGGGAGGGTTTTCATAAGGGATTCACGTGTGTATCCAGGAGGGAATGGAAGGGGTAGAGGGGGTGGTTTGGGGGGGTTTAATGTGGGCGGGGTTGGGGGCGGGGGGGGGGGCTGTGTTGGGAGGGGTTTTTGGGGGATTGGGTTTTAGGGGGGATATCGGTTTGGAGGAGGATGGGAAACAGCAGTTACTTGGAGTGTTAAAGGAAAAAATGGGGTTTTTAAGATTCGGAGGCGGGGTAGTTTTTATTAAGTAATCTTGAATATTTTTAATAGTTTTTTTCTGAGGGGTTGGTTTGGGGGGTTTTGGGGGGTAAAGGATTTCCCTTTTGAGGGGGGGGAAAAGAGGGTTGGGGTCAAGCGTAGGGGCAAAAAGGGAAAGGGGGGGGTTTGTTGGAGGGGAAAAGGGGGGGGGAAGTTTGTTTTGTCTGTTACGGGTAGTGCGAGGAGGGAAGGGGAAAGGGGTTTTTTGGGTTTTAGTGGTGATTGAAAAAATCTGTATTTGAGATTGGAGGTCCCGGGGTTTTGGATGGGAAAAGAGTTTGACTTTGGGGGAAAGGGAAGAGGTAAAGAGGGGGAGTTAGATTTGGGGGGGGGGGTGGGTTTAGGGAATTTTTAAAATGAGCAGTATTACTGGAGTAAGGAGTAAAAGGAAACCACGTCGATTTTGCTTCCTGTCTGGTTCCCCGTAGTGTTAGTCCCAAATTTGAACTTAGAGTTTCTACCCAGACTCCCAAATTTTTAGGGGGACAGGGCCCCCCTAAAAAAACATTATGGGGGGCCCCCACAGTTTGGGACCCTGTGCGTGATTGTGCAGAGCGTTAGAAACGGGGAGGGGCCCGGTTTGGGGACATAGTGGGCATTGGGTGGAACGGCAATGTTTTGGGTGGGTGTCCTTTGACGGCCCAAACAATTTTTTGGGACTGACCCTGGAGGAGGTTGTATGGAAAGAAAAAGGGAGGGATTTTCCTCCATGTAGACGTTAAGGGAATGGTTAAAGGGTTTAAAAACAAGATAAATTTTTTGACCTCTAAGGGCATTTACACTATAGTTAAAGTTAGGGGAAAGGGGTTGAGTTAGTGATTAGGTCTAAGCGGGGGAAAGGAATTTTTGAGTGAAAGGGTTAGGGTCGGGTATGGTAAGGAGTTAGATTTGATGAAGAATTTGTATGCGTTTTAGGAAAAAAGAATAGGTTGTTTAAGCAAAAGGTGGGATTCTGTAAGGATGTCTGATAGGTTGGGAGGTCGGTGAAGGGGGGATAGGTGGGGGAAAGCAGAGTTTTTGAGTTTTTTTTCAAAACGTGGGGGCCCCGGGAGGAGGATTTTTGTGGGATTGGATTTTTGGTGGTGTGTATTTACTTTATGAGGTTAATGAAATTACATAAGGGGTTCACGTGCGTAAAGGGGGGAGGGGGAAGGGGTAGAGGGGGTGGTGGGGGGGTTAATGTGGGCGGGGTTGGGGTCGGGGGGGATGGGCCCGTGTTGGGGGGGGGGTAGGGGGATAGGGTGTAAGGGGGGTAAACGTTAGGGGGAGGATGGATATCAGCAGTTACTTTGGGGTGTGGAAAGGGGGCAGGAGTTGGAAGATTTTTGGGGGTTGAGTGGGCAAATTTTTTATTAGGTAAAACTTGAAAATTTTCAATAGTTTTTTTCTTCTTTAAATTGGTTCGGGGGCTTTTGGGGGATAAAAAATTTTTTGTGAGGGGGGGGGAGAGGATGGTGTTCAAGAAAATGAAAACAAAGGAAGGTGGAGGGGATTGTGTGGGGGAGGGGAAGAGGGGGTTGGAAAAGTTTTTTTCTGTCTGTTACGGGGAGGCGAGGGGGGAGAGGGAAGGGGGTTTTGGGGTTGTGGGTGATTGAAGTATCCCGTAGTAGAGATTGGAGGTCTGGATTTAGGGTGGCAAAAGAGTTTGGGCTGGGGAAGGTAGGAGGGAGAAGAGGGGGGGTTTGGGGGAGGGGGGGGGGGTTTAGGAGAATTTGGGAAAAATGAGCGTATTTGGAGTAAGGAGTAAGGGGGGAAACCACGGCGCCTTTCTTCTTGGGCTGGCTTCCCCATAGTGTGAGTCCAAGTTTGAATCTGAGGGGTTGCTACCTCAGACTCAAATTTATAGGGGGGGACCCAAACCCCCCTAAAATACATTATGGGGGCCCCAAAAGTTGGGGACTGTGCGTGATTTTGCAAAGGGAGTTTTGATCGGGGGGACTAGGTTTGGGGGAAAATGTGGGCATCTGGCTGTGGAAAGGCAATGTTTGGGTGGGTGTCCTAGAAACCCCAAAAAATTTTTGGGACGGGCGGGAGGGGGTTTGGGAAAGGGGAACAGGGAGGGGTTTCCTTCCCAAAGTAGGGCGTTAAAGGGGAAAGGGCCTTTCCTACGGAAGGTAATTTTGGCTTTTGTTAGTGGGTTTCTTTTTATGACCTCTGGGGGGGGAAAGGGGTAGCACTGGGTGGGTGTTTCATCAAAAGGCTGTGAGACAGGCAAGTAGTCTTCTTTCCCCAAAACTGACTAATCTTTTTCAAAAGGGTTGGGGAATTTTCCCGGGGGATTTAAACTGTTCCGGTGCCCAAATATTTAGCGTTGGGGTGGGGTTCTGCAAGGATGGGGGGTTTCCATATAGGTCTGTTAGTTTTTTTTAATGCTATAAACTTGGGTTTTTGGTGTTTCTGTGACAAACGGGGCGGTCGGTCGGCTCCGGGAAAAAACTTTAAACCCACTTTTCTTTGGGGGCCCTTGGGGGAAAGAAGGGTGTTGTCAATAGGGAGTGGGGAGGGATCACGAAAAATTTTGGTCCCCTTTGGGGTGCCTGAAGAGGGTATTTAAAAAAGTTGTAAAAGAAGGGGTAGAAGAAGGGCGGGGGGCCCTGGGCGAAGATGGAGTAGTGGGTTAAAAGGGGGGGTAGGGTTTTTGGGGGGTGGGCAAAAAAGGGTGTAAGGTATTTTAAAAAGGGGGGATGGGGGGGTTGAAAGTTTGGGGGTTGTGGGGGTAGAGGTGTTTTAAATTTAGATTGCTGGGAGGGGTGAAAAAGTTTCCCAAGGGTTGTTTTTTACGTACTAGTAGGGATTTTATGAGGGGGTAGTTATTGCAAATGTTCGGAGCCGTGGTCAAAAGGGGAGCCCGGGGGCCCGGGGAATTTTGGGGGGTTTAAAATGGTTGGGGGTATTTTTATTTAAAGGGGAAAAACCCCATTGCCCCCAATAGTGGGGATATGTTTTTTTATTACTGGGCCCTGGTAAAACCGGATTATGTTGGGGGTAAAAAAGTCCATCCCCCGGGGGCCCCTTGGGGGAAAGGGGGTTGGGTAACTAAAAACAGGGGGGTACCGTGCCCCGGCTCCCCCCAGGGCCCTTCAGGATGGTACAAAGTCAAACCTTTATCCTTTCAGCCGGCTCTCACACCTTAGGAGGTGGATAGCAGAAGGGTTTTGGTGAAAGGGGCAAAACGAAAAGTAGGAAGGAAAAAAAAGACCAAAGCAAAATTTGTTGAAATCGAAGGGGGGAGTCCCAAGGTTTGGGGGGTTTTTCCCCCTCCTTGGGTCCCAGGGCCCCCCGCCTCCTAAACCCCCCCCCGACAACAACGGGCAAAAGGGGTTGGGGGGGGGCGTTTAAAAGGGGAAAGGGCATTTTTTCTACGGGAAAGGGAATTTTGGCTATGTTAAATTTGGGTTTTTTTTCAGAACCTCTGGGGGGGAATTTGGGGTAAACATTGTTTCTGATGTTGCATCATAGTCCCGTGGGGGACAGGCAAATTGGGCTTTTTTCCACCCGTCTGACCAAACTTTCACAGACTGGGCAATTTTTCTGGGGAATTTAAAAGTTCCGGTGCCAAATATTTAGGGTTGGAGGGGGTTTTTGCAAGGGGTGGGGGGTTTCCATATAGGTCTGTTGTTTTGTTTTAAAACTAAAAGCTTGGTTTTCGGATTTACTGTGACAAGACGGGGCGGTCCCGGGGGGGCTACGGAAAAAGACTTTTTAAACCCACTTGTTTTTGGGGGACATTGTTTTGGAAAAAGAAGGGTGTTGTCAGAGTGGGAGGGTGGGGGAGGGGGTCAGAAAATGGTCCCATTTGGCCTTCGCTAAAGAGAGTATTTAAAAATTGTTGTAGAGATTTGGGGTAGTAGAAGGGGGGGGGGCGTGACGAAGTGGGGTAGTGTTGAGGGGGGTAGTTTTATGGGGGAGGTGGCAATAAGGCTGGGAAGGTATTAATAAGGGAGGTGGGGTGGGTTTATGTTGGAGGTTGTGGGGGGAGAGGTTTTGAAGTTTAGTATGCTGGAAAAGTGAAAATGTTTCCCTTTGGGGTTTATTTTTGGCCCACTTTAAATAGTAGGCATTGATGAGGGGGGGTTTTTTGCAGTTTCAGAGCCGTGGGGCAGAAAGGGGAGCCTGGGGTCCCGGGAAAACGGGGGGGTTTTTCCCGTTTGGGGGTATTGATAAAGGGGCAAGCCTCATTGCCCCTAAAAAGTGGGGATAGTTTTTTATTTCTGGCCATGGTAAGCCCGGGTTTTTGTTTGGGGGTAAAAAAAAACCCCTCCCTCCCGGGTCCCTTTTAGGGGTAAGGGCTTTGGGGGCCCAAAAAGGGGAAAACGGGCCCCGGCTCCCTCAAAGGGCCTTCGGACTGGCACAAAATCCCGCCTTTCCCTTTCAGCACACTCCACCCTTAGGGGGGTGGGGTTTGCAGAAGGGTTTTTGGGGAAGGGACAGAAAAAGAAAAGTGGGAAGGAAAAAAAAAAACCTGCAAAATTATTTTTAGTCGAGGGCTGAGTCCCCCAAAGGGTTTGGGGGGTTTTCCCCCCATTGGGTCCCTCTCCGGGCCCCCTAAGGCCCCCCCCCCACGACAACAAAGGGCAAGGATTGGGGGGGTACACACTGGAGAAATATGACCCAAATTAAAATGCACAGTGGCAAAAAATTGAAATATGAATCTTCCCCCCTTAAATCAAGGAAAAAAAGTAAACCCCCCTAAATTTATAGACATCATAATTTTAAAACTGATAGCTGAGGGTTTCATGTATGACATGATAAATGTTCCCTGTTATGTACATATACAAATTTTTTGGACCTTAAAATTTTACTACCAGATAAAAAAAAAGTAAATATTTGCCCTTTAAAACAAAGGAACAATGTTTGCTTTAAAAATGACAGACTGTGAAACACAGTTAATCACAAAATATAGTAAAACATTCAGGTAAAAAATTGTACCTTTTTCGAGATAAAGCTCTCCTGTAAAAATTGGGGACAAAATTTTTTTACCCAATTTAAATACCTTTTTAAAATAGTTTGGGTTATTACAGAACTTAAATATTAAGGCCAAAAGAATTACTTTAAAACATTGGGCCCTTCTATAGAAAAAAATTTTCATTTTTCTTTCATTTGGGGCATAAACCATACTGTAGAAATTTGGGGAAAGGGAAAGCCAACCTTTAACAACTTTTTGTTTGCCCGAATTTTGCACAAACTCCCAAAAGTTAAAAAATGGAAATTTTACAAACATACCAACCAAAGGGAAATGATATGTAAAAATTTCTGCTTTCCCTTTTCATCTTCAATAAATTTGATACCCACTACCCCGAAAAACCCAGCCCCAGACGACCAAGCACTTTACTTGAATCTGTTTCCCTTTAGGGGTATTCAAAAAAAAGCATCATAAAATTTTATATAAAAATGTTTTTCAAAAACAATAATACAGTAAAACTTGGTCCTTTTTAAAAATTTTGGGTTTCCATTTTACAATTACTTAAAAAATTTCCCAATTTTTTTCCCCAAATTTTCTTAAAACCCCAAAAAAAATATGACCTTTTCAGGTGCCAATTAGTATAAATATAGGGCAATTTATATATATTTATTAAAAATATTTTTTCCCGAGTTTTAAAATACACACTCAATAGACTGAATGTGGGGGAGACAAGCTAATAGTACTGCCCAAATTTTTATATTTTTTTAAAATATTTTTTTTGATTTTGGGCTTAAAAAGGGGAAAATTTTTATGATTCTTTTTTATTGCTTAAACTTTTTGATGGTACTGAATTCTTTCTATGAGTGAAAAAATCCCTATTGGGTTTCAAAAAAAAAAAATTTTGGGAAAAAAAAAGTAAATTTTTACTGCAAATCAACACATCTACAAAAAACTAAAGAAAATTTTCAGACAAGGGTTTTAGACAAAACACATTCAAAGCCCAAAAACACCGACAAAGGGGCAAAACCAGGGGAAAAGGTTAAAATTTTCTTCCATTTTTTTCTTCTTCCCTCACTTTTGGCTTGTAATCGAACCATTCCTTTACAGCGCATTCCTACCACAATATAAACCCGGGAAAATGCCTTGGGGCAAAAAAAGGCACACAGTTTTTCTAAAATTCTACTAGCAATTGGGCGTTAAGATCAAAATTTGTTTTCCAAATTTTACTTTCTAACACAAAACTACACTGCCCGAAAACAGATACTTTCAATGGGATATAAAATAAACTTCACTTTCAGTGGTGCAAGAAAAAAAGTTAAAGTAAAAAAACCTTTTCCCCGTAACAACAAAATGCATAAACCGTAAAAAACCCCTTTTCCCTTATAAAAAAAAGGGTTATTATTTACATAAACAGCACTTTGAGAGAATGCCTTTTTCAAATAAAATTATACCCAGGCAACATTTTTTGCAAACCCAAGGGAAATTTGGGGACATATTTTACAGGCAATCTAATTAGGGTCACACAAATAAAAAAAAAAAACAAAAAATAAAAAATTAGGATAAGAAAAATTTCCCTTTTATTCTTAATAAAAAAAAATGTTCAAGATACAAAATTTCTTCTATAACCCCAGTTAATTTTAAAAAAATAAACAGACACAACCCCCACCCACTTCATTTTCTTGGGGTGGCCGATGTTCTGAAGACTTTTCTTGGGTGTGGCGGGGGGGGTTTTTTTGAGCTTCTTTTTGACTTCTTGTCACCATCGGCTTATGGCTCCATTGTGAGAGGGGAGTATGAACCCTTTCAGATTTTGGAATAGGTTCCTCTGCAGATTTTGCTTCGTGTCGAAGTTCTTTTTCTCTTGGGTTTTTCCCAGTTTTTGGGGACAGTCTGGACAACCTTTTTGTTGCCCCCCTATTTAAATGACTTGAGCACACGATTACTGGATCAAAAGCAGAATTACCAAGAGCTTTTCAAAAACCCGGGGAAATAGTTCCCCCGCAGTCTCCTCTTTCTCCCTTTTTCTTTCCATTCATTGGTTTTTATTGGGGAAAACAACAGGGGTCTTTCTCTTTATTTTCAATTTCCATTCCTGGTGGACATTGGGTGTTTGACCTTGTCCCCCCCTTCTAACCCTCATTCTTCTCTGATGCAAGTTCCCTCCTAAAGACTTTCCTCTACCTGCCATTCCTCTGGCTTTTTCCTTTTTTTTTTTCATCTATTCCTGGACTTGTGGGGCTTTCTTGGGCACAACGGAATTTGTATATCATCCCCTCAGGGGCCCATGTTAGTCTACATTCTGTCCAAAAATTTTTTTGGTTTTATTTCAGTTTTAGCTTTTTGAACTGTTTTCTGGTACATTTTTCCCAATACACTTTCAGGGAAGGGCCCCTTTTGAAGTTTTTTGGGCTTAGTCTGACATTTTTTCCCAATATACTTTCCCCTGGCAATTTGATGGTGGTAGGCCCGATGGGAGGGGGGAAAAATCGGGTTGTAAAATGATCCCGAGCTTAGTTTTCATTTTACTTGATGTTTCTTTAAAATGCATTACCCCCTTTCACAGCCCCCCACTTTAGAACAAAACCCCCTTTAGTTTACTCCACACCCAGTTAGTGGGATGACCACCTTTCCCCAACATTACTCCCACTATTACAGCCTAAGCTACTGCCATTTTTTTGGTCAAAATTGAACAAACCCCTGGTTCATCTGCTCCATCTGGGTGGTTTTCCCGACCCCTGTCTTTTTGGTTTTTTCTGCCATTTTTTTCGGAAGACGCTCCTTAATCCTCAGAACCCCCCCGGGTTTCCTTCAGCCGTGTTGCTTTTGGGTCTGGTTGTACACGGGAACTTTGGGGCTGTGGCTTTTCCCGTGTTTTTTGTCTTTTTCAGCAGCTGGTGTTTTGGTAGCTGGCTTTTTGGGGAAAAACCCTTTTTCAATTTCCCTTCTGTTGCAAAAGTACCTACAAAAGAAAATGGGTAGTTTAAAATTCAATTTTAACCAAAACTTTTCCTTACACATAATTTAGCTGTATGATCAATATCCAAGTACAAAGAAATGAAAAAAAAATAATAATGATAAAAAATTTACCTCTCTCTTTGGTCTGCCTGGAAAGGGTCAAGGAAGAATGTGACTGCCTTGTTTTTATTGCTCTGAATTAAGTTTGAGGGTAGCGTTCCCCAAAGGGCCCCGAATACTGGGGCGGGATGGATTCACCCATAAACCTTTTGTGGGAAAAAGTAATTTTAAATTTTAAATTTTTAGGAAAAAACAAGTTTCACAAAAATGACTTTATAACTTTCCATTCCATAAAACCTTTTTAATTTTTCGGAAAACCCTTTATCCCAAAAAAACTTTTACATTTTGGGGGGTTAGCATACAAATTTTTGAAGAGTTTTCTCTTTAAATTTTCCTTTTAAAAATTTAAATCCCTTCCCACATAGGTCGGTAAAGCCTAAAAATGTTTTTTTATTATTTTTCTCTCTGAATGGGCCCCACTAAGCAGGCCCTCAGGTTTTAAGCACATTTTCCCGAGGCCATCTGTACCCAAGTGGACAAACTATTTCCGTTAAAATCCTAATTTGGGATGACCACACATCTGGGTCTGGGGATCCCACAAACTGAACATTTGTAGCATTTTAGCCCCCCAAATAACCCCGAAAAAAAAAGGCCCCCTTTAGAAAACCCCACACACATTTGGGGGGAAAAAGGGAAATTAAATTTTTTTAAAGAAAATTAGCTTTTAAAAAAAAAAAAGTTAAACAGGGTCATCATGATTCTTCACATCTTATCCCCCCAGTAAACTAACCTAAAATCTAGCAACTGCCGGAAAGGAATTTCATCCTTGGTTAGATTGCGAACAGGGCCCGGGGGACCCGACTTCGGCCCGTTCCACACCACACGTTTACCCCCCGATTTGTTTTAGACCTTGCCCCCACATTTTGTGATAAAGGCTTTCCGCCTATACTCTCAGGCTTGTGGGCCCCCGGGCAGACCCCCACCTGCCAAAAACCCCCATCTGTAATTTGGATAAATAATTTTAAAAAAAAATTTTTGTACATCCTAGAGTACAACTGTTCCATCATATTTTAAAAAACACTTTCCAAAAATAAAAGGCCCCGGAAAAAAAAAAAATCTTTAAATAACAAAGGTTCCCCATTTTCCTGGGTCTTTCAACCAAAAACAATTCCCGAATCACCAAAAATTACCAATGTAAAACTTCTTTTTCTAATGAAAGGGTAAAACTTGCTGTTGTTCCCCTTTGTCCCTTGGGCCCACCTGAAACGTTTTAGGCCATTGGTTTTGTTAAAAAAAAAATAAAAATAATAAAAACTTTCTTTCCTAATTTCAAAGATTGTAAAAAAAATGTCCTTCAACCTTTATAAAGTACATTTTGTTTGAAGTTTTTTTTTTATTTTTTGAAAAATACATAGAAGACGAATTTACATTTTACTGTCGGGGAAATTTTTTTAAATTCTGAATTGGGGGTTTTATTTATATGCAAATTGTGCTGGTTTTGTGTCGGGACGCACACGTGACCACCCACCCCCCCCACCCACCCACACCCCCAGTTTTTTCTTACTTTTTTTAAAAAAAAACTGGGATTCAAAATGTGTGGCATATTTCCAGGGAAATAAGGGAAAAAACCCCAAAAATTTACTTTAAATAAAAAAAATATTTCTGGCCCCAAAATCTTGTGCTACCTTTTTACCGGATGGAGACATGGTTTATCCCCCAGTCCCAAATTTAGTGCAAAGTTATGGCAAAATTTACCATAAATAGGAATGACCCCTAAAGGGGTGCCCTCTCCTTTTTTAAAGGGCCATGGGGAAAAAGGGATTATTTTAAAGCATAAAAAATTTCTTGCCATAACGGGGTGTTTTTGGGCTAGTGCCCATAATCCCCATCTGAATTTCCAAAATGAACATAGCCTTTCTTTTTTATGTAGATTTTGAACAGCAAAAAAACTATTTTTATGCTTCCCCCGAGGGTGTTTTATAACGTCCTTTTTTTTTGACGGGCCCAAGTGAAAATAAGTGTGTTGCCTTCACTCCAGCTTTTAATGAACAGTTTTTCCCTTTTAAAAAAGCTACCTTTTAACCATTACTGAGGGGTAGCATTCATAAGGCCCGGGCTTCGCTGCCGGGGGGTTAATGTCCCCCGAAAAATGCGCAAAACCACTCCTGCCCAAAAAACCAGCATCCCCAAAGCCGTTTCTTTTGTAATATACGAAAAAAATGTTGTTTTTAGTTTTTATTATTTTTTACAGTCTCACTTGCCAAACTTCCTGATAAATCGAGACTGAAGGGGATTTTTTTTCGTTAAAATAGACTCCATAGTTGATCATTATTCAGTCTATATTTCCCAAAAAATATGCAGTGTGCGGGATCAGGAGTTTAAATTGTTGGTTTGTTTTCCTTTTTTTTGTTTTTGCATGGGGAAAAAAGATGGGTTTAAAAAAGCCCAAACAAAAATTTCCCTGGCCCAAAAAAAATCTTTTTCCGTGATTTTAACAAAAAAAAAAAAAAACTCATGGCATGTCCATGCATTTCCCCTATGGCAAGGTGTACTGCCCCCGGCATATGGGCCCCCCCATGCCCTGGATTGCGTACGTGCCCCCCCGGGAGGTTGGGCCCCCATGCCCTTTGGCCCTGTACGTACATTCCACCCCTCGGGAAGGGTTTTAAAAAAGCCTGATTATTGTTTTGGGGGTCCAGACAAAACAAATTTTGCATTTGTAGTTTACTTGAATGTTAAAATTAAAAAATTTAGGTTTAAATTTTTAGCATGGGAAATTTTATAATTTTTAAAGAGAAAAGTGATCATATTTCTGTTTTTTAAAAAATTTTTTCCCCAAAGGGGAACAATCAACTTTTCTCCCTTTATGCCTTGTTTCTTGCTATGTAGTCATAGGAGGGGGGGGGGAAAAAGAGCGAAAAAGCGGAGCGGGGAGAGGGGAGAGAGAGAGAGAGAGAGAGAGAGAGAGAGGGGAGAGAGAGAGAGAGAGAGAGAGAGAGAGAGAGAGGAAAGAGCGGAAAAAAGAGAGAGAAGAGAATGAAAGGAAAAAAAAAATGAAAGGGGAATGAAGAGAAATGAGAGAGAGAAAGAAGAAATGGAAAAGGGGAAAAGAAGGGGAGAGGGGAAAGAGAAGAGAAATGGGTTTAAAAGAAAAAAAAAAATTTTATTATATATATATATTTTTATATATTTTATATTAATATATTATATTATATTTTTTAATAATAATAATAATAAAAAAAATCCCGAATTCCCCGACAACAAAAAAGGGGGAAAAAAAGTCAGAAATATCAAAACAGACCTGAAAATTTGTTTAAAAAACGGGGGAAGGGTATTTTTTACATTTATACAAATTTAAATAAAATTACTGGGCTGATTTTTTTTACAAATGAGACTTTTAATTGTCTTACCATAAAGCCCAAAAAAAAAAGGGGGCAAAATTTTAAAGATCTCGCCCACTATTACTTTCCCGCTTTTAAAAACCTTTTTTTCCCTTTTTTAACAATCCCTTTAACCCCAAATGAATATCGCCCTAAAATTTTTTTTTTTTTGAAATCCTTCCCCAAATTTAAAGGCAACATCTATCACTAAAAAATACACATAATCAAGTCAAAAAGTCATTACACTGACCCTTTTTTTTCCCTTTTTTTTTAAAAAATAATTCAACAAAATCTGGGGATTTTTTTAATTTTTTTAAACTTCCAAAAATTTATCTAAAAATTGTAAAGTCTTTAAAAATTTAAAATTCCCAGGTAAATTTTCCCGAGTGCGAAAAAGAACAATTTTCTAAAAGCTATGATCAAAATAAATTTCCGACAAATTTTTTCACCCAATACGACATTTATCACTAAAAAGGTAATATTCTTTTTATAAAATTTCATTTTGTCTAATCCTTAGCAAATTCTGGAGAAAAAAAAAAAAAAGAGCTTGCTTAGGTATCATGAAAAAATCTGGGTTGAGGAGGATGAATGCTGTCAGGGAAAATTTTTTGGTGAGGGGTGAGCGCCATCATGAGAATTTCGCTGAAGGGGGGTTTGGCTGATGGGGAAAGATTTGCCCCTGGGTGCAAAAAGCTCTTGGATGATTACTCAATGGACATTTTTGGATTTTTTTCTTTTGCAATATTTTTACAATAAAAAAAAGTATGGATTATACAAACCATTTTAGCCATGACTAGAAAAAGCACTGGCCTTTTAAGGAAAACCCTTTTTTCCATCCCAAGATCCTGGGGCCTGTTTTAACTGTGACTGGCAAACACAGGTTGTATTAAAAAAAAATTGAAATTTTGAAAAAACTTTAAAAAAGACACAAATAACAGCATTAATTATTGTTTTTTATTCTTTAAAAGTTTACCTAGAGATATGGATTCTTGCAAGAAAAAAAAAGTTCATTTCCCTCTGGAAAAGCAAAAACATATGGGTACAAGTGTTTTGTGGCAAACTAAACCTTTGGGTGAGAGTCCACTTTAAAATAAACCTAATACCCGTAAATTTTTTGGGCCCGATGATGGTGACCAAGGGTTAAAAAAGGGGCTGAATCCTTTAAAAACCCTTGGACAGAGGACAGGTATTTGCTACAGAAAAATATGGCTGAGGGCCAAAGGGGGATGGGAATGGGCTCACAATGGGGGTTTTTTGTCAAATAGTGCGGGGGAAGGGGGGGAGGTACAAAATTTTTAGAGAGAAACAAAAAGGGGTTCTTGCCCCACTTTACTGGTAAACAAGGGAGGACCAAAGTCTAAATGCACTACCTATTTTTCCTCACCCATGACTTTGAATACAGACTATTATGGAAAAACCCCACACACACAAAAAAATAAAAGATGATGATGATGATTACAAAAAATGATGGGATTGAACTAATGAAAGATGATGATTATGACAATAATGATGATGATGAAAGACAATAATGATATGATGATGACAAAAAATGATGATGATGATGATTACAATAAAGATGATGATGAAAGAGACAATAAAGATGATGCAATAATGATGATGAGAGACAAAAATGATGATGATGACCTAATGTGATTTTATGAGAAAAAAAGATGATGATAAAGGGGAAAAATGATGATGATGAAAATAAAGATGATGATGATGACAATAAGATATGGGCAATGATTATGACAAAAATGAAAGATGATGACAATAATGATGATGATGATGAAATAATGATTATGAGGCAATAATGATGATGATGAAAGACAATAATAAAGTTATAAAAAATAAGAAAAACAAAACAGCAAAATATAAAACAATATAAAAAAAAATTTTCTTTTTGGGTACTGTTTTTGCCCAAAGTGCAATAACCCTAAACAACAAAATTTCAATAAAGTAGGAAAGAAAAAGCAAAAAAATTTGCAATAAAAAATGTAATGCAGTCTATTACCATTTTTGATCCCGCATAAAAAAATAACCAAAAATTTGCTCGGAAAGGGGGAAAAAAAAAAGAACACAACCACAGGAAAAAAAGTAATCAGTGAAAAAAGGGGGCAAGTAGTTTTTTACTGGTAAAGAATGTTTTAGGGTGCTGGGCATGTAGCCCCACAACCCGGAGAGTCACCAGTCAGTCAGCCGATGCCCAGATTTTCCCTCCAAATACCCCAAAATGAGGAAACAGAGCAACATTTGAGAAAAAATTTTTCAATGTTCTGCAGTAGTTTAGAGGGAAATATTTAGTGTCTTGGAAATGCATTATTTTTTGTGTAAGAAAGCTACCAATAAAACTCCCGGGAAAAGAATTTAAAAAAAATTTCCTAAGGGCCCAAAATTAGGGGGGCCTGAAAGTCGTCTACATTTGCTTTGGGAACTGGGTCCTAAATTGTCATGCCTAAAATGTTTGCAATGCCCCAAAAGGACATTTTTTTTTCAATTTTTAAAAACAAGCTTCACTCTGTTTAATTTTTTATTTTTTTAACTATTTATTTGTCTAGTAAAAAAGGTTTTTTATTTTTTTTGACATTCCTACCTTCATGAAAAAGAAAATTTTCCTTTATCACTGCAGGAAAAAATTGAAAAATCCCCAACCTTCTGGAACTTGGTTTTTTACCCCTTTGGGTTGGGGGGAAATGGCCTCATGTCAAGAAAAAATTTGGTGAGAGCCAGGTTCAAAGAAACATGTATCATGAGAGTTTTTCCCCAAGGCCAGGGGGCCCGGAAAAAACTTCCCACAAAAAATGAAAAAATTTTTTGGGCAGTGATTTAAAAATTGCATTACTTTCCCTTGGTTTAAAAAAATTTTTGGGAAAGTATTTATCTATGACCAGAAAGGGGGTTTTGCTCCAGGGGGGACAGTATATCCCTATTTTGGGCAGGGTTTAAAAACTGAAAAAAAATATTTAAAAAAGAAAAAAAAAAAAAAGAAAAAAAAAGAAGACATAACAAAGTTACTTATTTTATTTCACTGAGTTTTGTAAATTACCCTTTCCCGACGGGTTTTTCATATGGGGCCCCGGGCCCTTTTCTGCCAGGGGGTTTATATCGTCACCCCCAGGGATGCCAAAACCCAAACCCTGCCAAATACCAGCATCCCAGGCCCTTTTTTCCTAAAACTAAAAAAATATGTTGTTTTTTTTCAGTTTTTTAATTTTTTTTCTAAAGGGCCTCTACTTGCCAAACTTCCTGATAAAACGAACTGAAGGGTATTTTTGTTGTTATTAACTCCATAGTTATCATTGTTCAAATCTATAGTCTGAATAAAATAAGCAGTTTGGGGGCATCATGGGTTTGAAATTTTTGGTTTTTGGTTGCTTTTTTTTTTCCTAGTAAAGATGAGGTTAAAAAACGACTTAATACTCTTTCACTGGGAGAAAAAAATTTTTTGCCGTGATTGGGAACAAAAAATAACTCATGGGATTCCCAAAACCATGGAGGTACAAATGCCCCCCGGGAGGGTAGTCTCGGGCCCTGGGCCTGGTTGTGCTACATGCCAAACCCGGGAAAGGGAAAGGGTTAAAACACCATATCAACTAACAAAAAAAGACCTTGGAAAAATGGGAAAAGGGGCAAAAAAACAAAAAAGAAAACATTACACGAGGGAAATAGTCCTGACCTGGCCCCAACCCCAGTGTACATGTGCACCCCAGGCCTACAAACCACCATCCGGAGAATCGCCCAAACAAGGGAAGGCCCAATGCTCGAACTTTGGAACACAAACGGGCAGTGAAAGCTCCCCGGGTCCAATGGGTTTTAAAAAATAAAAACCCCTTTTATTTTCTACCAAGCTCTTGTATTTTGGTTTTTTTAAAAACTTTCACTGTATCAGAAAGCAAAGGGATTTTCAGCAGATTTTCCCGTATTTTTTTGGTACTGATGTAATATTTTTTTTTACTCATGCCTTTCATGGGAAATTATATTATTGTAGATGAACTTTTTTTTGGGGCAGCTGCCCCCAAACTTTAAAACCCCATGAGTTTGGGTACCTACAGTCCCCTTTTGGGGTAGGATTGGCCCGGGAAAAGACCCTTTTTTTTGCTTCAAAATATCTCCCTTATAACTCATGGGAAAACTATATTATATATACATTTTTTAAAAACTAATCAAATAAAATTGGTAATTTTGGTGCTGTAAATTGGGAAGGCAAAAGGGGTCTGAAGTGGAAGAGAAGGATGATGGAGGAAGATCAAGAGTAGAGAGAGAGGTAAAAGTATGCCAGTCATCTCTGTCAAAGCACCAGTAAGGGGGCATAGGAAGTAGGAGAAAGGAGAATAGAAAAATGATCACTATAATGAAGGTGGTCTACAACTAACCAATGGAAGTCTAGACAAATGGAAGGAGAGCAAAAAGAAAGATCAAGGCATGAAAAGGGTTGGGTATGCATGTGAAAGTGGTTGGGACAGTTTGAGATTAGGTGGACAAGGTCAGCATTAGAGAAGTAGTGATAGAATCATCCCAAAGAGTGTGGCGACAGTTAAAATCTCAACTATGAGAGGTGGTCAAGTCAATGAGTTAATGTTTAGTCAATCTATGAGTGATAACAGTTACAGTGCGTGTTGGAGAATTTGATGGGGATGGAGCTAGGGGGTTGGTGTTGTATTGGGAGGGGTATCAGGAGGTGAAGCATGTGGGGAAGGGCATAGTTGTGACATAAGGGATTCACGTGTGTCCCCAGGAGGGGGTGGAAGGGATAGAGGGGATGGAGGGAGGGTTAATGTAGGTGGAGGTGGAGCTAGGGGGGGGGGACTGTGTTGAGAAGGAATAGGAGGAATATGAGTAGGAGGAGGATGGATATCAGCAGTCACTTTGAGTGTGGAGGGATAAGTATTGGAACATCTTGGGAGGGAAGGAGAGGGACAGAACGAGCGCCATTACTGAAGTAGGTTGTAAGAGAAAAACCTCGTCGACATGCTTCCTGTCTGGCTTCACGAAGAGTGAGTTCAAGTTTGAATCTGAGAGTTGCCACCTCAGACCCTATAAAAAACATCATGGGGCCGCCACAGTTGGCACATGTGCGTGAATGTGCAGAGTATGACCAGTTGGGCACATAGAGGGCATCTGGCTGTAGAACAGCAATGCTTGGCAAGATGTCCTAAACGCCAACAATTTTGGCACTGACGGGGAGGAGGTTGATACAGTCGGACAGGGAAGGATTCTCCACCAATGTAAACATTAAAGGGGAGGTCATGTCTACGGAAAGTAATCTTGGCAATGTTTGTGGGGTTCTTACGATGACCAGTGGGAGGAATGGAGTAGCACTGTACTGATATCACATCATAGTCCATGAGGCAGGCAAGTAAGTCTTCTGCACAATCTGACCAATTTTTGTTATAGATAGGGTAGTTTTCTGGGGAGATACAGTTGATAATGCTATAGCTTGGGTTTCAGATGTTACTGCTGACGAGACAGGAACGGTCAGGTCGGCTTCGGAAAGAGACTTTGCCTACTTGTTTTGGGGGCATTGCTGGAAGAGGAGTGTTGTCAGAGTAGGGAGCTGTGGGAGGGATCACCAAAAATTGGTCCCATATGGCTGGGCTAAATAGAGTATCTAAGATATTTGTAGAGATGGGGGATAGCAGAAGGATGTGAGCGTGTAGAAGAGGGAGTAGTGTTAAGGGAAGTAGTATTATGGAGAGATAAGTAATAAGGTTGTAAGGTAGTAATAAGTGAGGATGGGGTAGTTGATGAAGATTGTGAGGGTAGAGGTGATGAAGTTGAGCATGTTGGGAGACTAGGAAGGTTTCCTAGAGATTGAGTATTGATTTGGGTGGATAACGTACTAGTAGGCATTGAAGAGGGGTTAGTAGTTGCAATGTTTGGAGCCGTGGTCAAAGGATAGCCTGGGGTCGGGGAATCGGGAGAGTTTGAATTGGTAGGCTATTTGATGAAGGGGCAAGCCTCATTGCCCCTAATAAGGATATAATGTTTTCATTATTGGCCATGGTAAGCCCGAAGTATAATGGGAGAGATGAACAGTCCCCTTGAGGGTAAGGCTAAACAACTAAAACGGGAAATACTGTGCCCATGGCTCCCTCAGGCCGTTCAGAACTGGCACAAAGTCAGCCTTTCATCCTTTTCAGCACGGTTTCCCCACACCTTAGGAAATAGATAGTAGAAGGGTTTGGGAAAGGGGAGGGAAAACCCAAAAAAGCAGGAGGGGAAAAAAGACCATGCAAAATTGAGTCAAGGCTGGGGCCCAAGGCGGGGGAGATCCCAGCATTAGGTCCCAGTCCTCGTCTCCTAAGCCCCCCCACGACAACAACGGGCAAGGGATGGGGTGGGGGGGGGATGAAGAGAAGGAAAAGGAAAGGGGGAGAAGAAAAGACCATGCAAAACTAGGGCTCAGGTCTAAGGTGGTGTGATCTCTTACACTGGTCCTAAGTGTCCGTCCCCCCCCATCCCACGCCAACGATCCCAGCAATGGGCCTCAATTTCTCCTAAGCCCCCCCCCCCCATGACAACAACGGACTAGGGATGGGGGGGGGGGGAGATGGCTGAAGGCTAGTGGATCTTGTGCTTTTGTGCTTATATAATTTTGGAAACAAAAATGAACATTGCAAAATTCAGTGTATCACAGCTATAGTTCTTCCTGTTTGCATAACTGTCTTTAGCTTCTTTGCTACAGATTAATACACACTGGAGATGGTTAATGGTTAATGGTTAAAAGCAAGATAAATGTGCTAGACATCTAAGGTCATGTAGCACTATAGTTAATGTTAGGGAAGGGTGGTTGAGTTAGTGATTAGTTTTCTAAGCTGGGCAAAGGAATTGGTGAGTGAAAGGGTTAGGGTCGGGTATGGTAAGGAGTTAGATTAGATGGAGGGTATGTATGCGTTTGAGGAAAGAGAATAGGTTGTTGAAACTGAAAGTGTGGGATTCTGTAAGGATGTCTGATAGGTTGGGAGGTCAGTGAAGGGAGGATAGGTGGGGGAAAGCAGAGGTAAGTATGGACGAGACATAAAGGGAATGTGGGGAAGAGACAAAATGATAATTGGGGATTGGTATTGGAGGATGTGAAGAAAGGTCTCTTGAAGGCATACAATAGATGGGTTATAGAGGAAAGGATATGACGAAGGTCGGGTTTGTGGGAGCGGAAACCGGGGAATATTCCATAAAGGATATTATATAGATTGTAGTACGTTTTGGAGATTTTGAGGAGGAAGCAGCTAGAGGGTGGGATAGGGAGCAAGAGGTCTGAGATGGAAGAGGTGTGGGAGTTGGTGTTCTACTAGGAGGGGTATTAGGAGACAGAGGTATTTGGAAGGGGATACTTGTGACATAAGGGATTCACGTGTGTATAAAAGGAGGAGGGGAAAGGGGATAGAGGGGAGGGTTTGGGAGGGTTACATAAGGGATTCACGTGTGTATCCAGGAGGGAATGGAAGGGATAGAGGGATGGTGGGAGGTTAATGTGGGCGGGGTTTGGGGGTCGGGGGGATGGGCTGTGTTGGGAGGGGTTTAGGAGGATTGGGTGTAGGGGGGATATCGTTAGGAGGAGGAGGGATATCAGCATTTTAATTGGAGTGTGAAAGGAGAGGAGTTGTAAGATTCGGAGGCTTTTGTCAGTTTTCATTAAGTAAATCTTGAATATTTTCAATAGTTCTTCTGAGGAGTTGGTTGGGGAGTTTTGGGGGATAAAGGATTTCTTGTGAGGGGGGAAGAGGGGATTGGTGTCAAGCGTAGGGGCAAAGGAAGGTGGAGGTGTTTGTGTGGTGGGGGAAAAGGAGGGGTGGAATGTTTGTTCTGTCTGTTACGGGTAGTGCGAGGGGGGAAGGGAAGGTTTTGGGGGTTGTAGTGGTGATTGAAAATATCTGTAGTAGAGATTGGAGTGTCCTGGGTTTAGGATGGCAAAAGAGTTTGACTGGGGAAGGTAAGAGGTAGAAGAGGGGGAGTTAGATGTAGGGGGGGTGGGTTTAGGAGAATTGGTAGAATGAGCAGTATTACTGGAGTAAGGAGTAAGAGAGAAACCACGTCGATGTGCTTCCTGTCTGGCTTCACGTAGTGTGAGTCCAAGTTTGAATTGAGAGTTGCTACCTCAGACTCAAATTTATAGGGGGACAGCCCCTTATAAAATACATTATGGGGGCCGCCACATTTGGGCACATGTGCGTGATTGTGCAGAGCAGTTAGATCGGGTATGGCCAGGTTGGGCACATAGTGGGCATTGGCGGGGAAAACGGCAATGTTTGGCTGGGTGTCCTAGACGCCAACAATTTTGGCACTGACGTGGAGGAGGTTGATATGGACGAACAGGGAGGGATTCTCCTCCTATGTAGACGTTAAAGGGAATGGTTAATGGTTAAAAGCAAGATAAATGTGCTAGACATCTAAGGTCATTTAGCACTATAGTTAATGTTAGGGAAGGGGTTGAGTTAGTGATTAGTTGTCTAAGCTGGGCAAAGGAATTGGTGAGTGAAAGGGTTAGGGTCGGGTATGGTAAGGAGTTAGATTAGATGAAGAATATGTATGCGTTTGAGGAAAGAGAATAGGTTGTTGAAGCAAAAAGTGTGGGATTCTGTAAGGATGTCTGATAGGTTGGGAGGTCGGTGAAGGGGGGATAGGTGGGGGAAAGCAGAGGTATGAGTTGTTTCAAAACGTGGGCCCGGCAGTAGGATGTGTGGGATTGGAGTGTCTGGTGGTGTGTATTGACTTTATGAGAGTTAATGAGTTACATAAGGGATTCACGTGCGAAAGGAGGGAGTGGAAGGATAGGGGGGCTGGTGGAGGGTTAATGTGGGCGGGGTTGGGGTCGGGGGGATGGGCTGTGTGGGGAGGGGGTAGGAGGATAGGGTGTAGGGGCTATCGTTAGGAGGAGGATGGATATCAGCAGTTACTTGGAGTGTGGAAGGAGCAGTTGTAAGATTTGGAGGTTGAGTGTCAGTTTTCATTAGGTAATCTTGAATATTTTCAATAGTTTCTTCTTCTGAGTTGGTTCGGGAGTTTTGGGGGATAAAGGATTTCTTGTGAGGGGGGGAAGAGAGGACTGGTGTCTCAAGCATATGAGCAAAGGAAGGGGGAGGTGATTGTGTGGTAGGGGAAGAGGGGGTGGAAACGTTTGTTCTGTCTGTTAGGGGTAGTGCGAGGAGGGAGAGGGAAGGTTTGGGATTGTAGTGGTGATTGAAGTATCTGTAGTAGAGATTGGAGTGTCTGGATTTAGGATGGCAAAAGATTTTGGACGGGGAAGGTAGGAGGTAGAAGAGGGGGTTAGAGTAGGGGGGGGGGGTTTAGGAGAATTGGTAGAATGAGCAGTATTACGGAGTAAGGAGTAAGGGAGAAACCACGTCGACGTGCTTCTTGTCTGGCTTCACATAGTGTGAGTCCAAGTTTGAATCTGAGAGTTGCTACCTCAGACTCAAATTTATAGGTGGGACAACCCCTATAAAATACATTATGGGGGCCGCCACAGTTGGCACATGTGCGTGATTGTGCAGGGCAGTTAGATCGGGTATGGCTAGGTTGGGCACATGTGGGCATCTGGCGGGGAAACGGCAATGTTTGGCTGGGTGTCCTAGACCCAAAAAATTTGGCACTGACTGGAGGGGGTTGGTATGGACGAACAGGGAGGATTCTCCTCCTATGTAGACGTTAAGGGAAGGTCATGCCTACGGAAGGTAATTTTGGCTATGTTAGTGGGTTTCTTTCGATGACCTCTGGGGGGAATGGAGTAGCACTGTACTGATGTTACATCATAGTCTGTGAGACAGGCAAGTAGATCTTCTCCACAATCTGACTAATCTTTGTCATAGATTGGGCAATTTGCTGGGGAGATTGAAACTGTTCCGGTGCAAGTATTGAGCGTTGGATGGGGTTCTGCAAGGATGGGGTTACCATATAGGTCTGTTAGTTTTGTTAATGCTATAGCTTGTTTTCGGATGTTACTGTGACAAGACGGGAGCGGTCGGTCGGCTACGGAAAGAATTTTAAACCTACTTGTCTTTGGGGGACGTTGTTGGAAAGAAGGGTGTTGTCAGAGTAGGGAGCTGGGGAGGGATCACGAAAAATCGGTCCCATTTGGCTGCGCTGAAGAGGGTATTCAAATTGTTGTAGAGAAGGGGTAGAAGAAGGGCGGGGGGGGTGACGAAGATGGAGTAGTGTTAAGGGAGGTAGGTTTATGGGAGGTGGGCAATAAGGCTGTAAGGTATTAAAAAGGGAGGATGGGGTGTTGATGTTTGGGGGTTGTGGGGGTAGAGGTGTTTTAAGTTGAGATTGCTGGGAGAGTGGAAATGTTCCTTTAAAGGGTTGATTGTTTTGGGTACTGTACTAGTAGGCATTGATGAGGGGGTAGTTATTGCAGTGTTCGGAGCCGTGGTCAAAAGGGGAAACCTGGGGTCAGGGAATCTGGTGGGTTTACATGGTTGGGGCTATTTGATAAAGGGACAAGCCTCATTGCCCCTAATAGTGGGGATATGTTTTCATTACTGGCCTGGTAAGCCTGGATTATGTTGGGATAAAAAAAGTCCATCCCTCAGGGTCCCCTTGAGGTAAGGGCTTGATAACTAAATCAGGGAATACCGTGCCCATGGCTCCCTCAGGCCGTTCAGGACTGGTACAAAGTCAGCCTTTCATCCTTTCAGCACGGCTCTCACACCTTAGGAGGTGGATAGCAGAAGGGTTTGGTGAAGGGACAGAAACGAAAAGTAGGAAGGAAAATAAAGACCATGCAAAATTAGTTGAGTCGAGGGCTGAGTTTCCCCAAAGGGTTGGGAGTTCCCCATCTTGGGTCCCAGTCCTCCGCCTCCTAAGCCCCCACGACAACAACGGGCAAGGGATTGGGGGGACGTTAAAGGGAAGGTCTGTCTACGGAAGGTAATTTTGGCTATGGTTAGTGGGTTTCTTTCGATACCTCTGGGGGGAATGGAGTAGCATTGTACTGATGTTGCATCATAGTCTGTGGGGACAGGCAAGTAGGTCTTCTCCACAGTCTGACCAATCTTGTCATAGACTGGGCAATTTGCTGGGAGATTGAAACGTTCCGGTGCCAAATATTGAGGGTTGGATGGGGTTCTGCAAGGATGGGGTTACCATATAGGTCTGTTAGTTTTGTTAATGCTATAGCTTGGTTTTCGGATGTTACTGTGACAAGACGGGAGCGGTCCGGGTCGACTACGGAAAGAGACTTTACCTACTTGTTTTTGGAGACATTGTTGGAAGAGAAGGGTGTTGTCAGAGTAGGGAGCTGGTGGGAGGGATCACGAAAATGGTCCCATTTGGCTGCGCTAAAGAGAGTATTCAAGATTGTTGTAGAGATAGGGGTAGTAGAAGGCGTGGGGCGTGACGAAGATGGGGTAGTGTTGAGGGAGGTAGTGTTTTTGGAGAGGTGGGGAATAAGGCTGTAAGGTATTAATAAGGGAGGATGGGGTGGTTGATGTTGGAGGTTGTGGGGGGAGAGGTTTTGAAGTTTAGTATGCTGGGAGAGTGAAAATGTTCCTTAAGGGTTGATTGTTGGCTACTGTACTAGTAGGCATTGATGAGGGGGTAGTTATTGCAGTTTCAGAGCCGTGGTCAAGAGGAGAGCCTGGGGTCAGGGAATCGGGTGGGTTTACTCGTTGGGGCTATTATAAAGGGGCAAGCCTCATTGCCCCTAATAGTGGGATATGTTTTTCATTACTGGCCATGGTAAGCCGGGTTATGTTGGGGATAAAAAAAAGTCCATCCCTCAGGGTCCCTTGAGGGGTAAGGGCTAGGTAACTAAAAAGGGGAATACCCTGCCCATGGCTCCCTCAGGCCGTTCAGGACTGGCACAAAATCAGCCTTTCATCCTTTCAGCACGACCTCACACCTTAGGGGGGTGGGATAGCAGAAGGGTTTGGTGAAGGGACAGAAACGAAAAGTGGGAAGGAAAAAAAAAAACCATGCAAAATTAGTTGAGTCGAGGGCTGAGTCCCCCAAAGGGTTTGGGGGGTTTCCCATCATTGGGTCCCAGTCTCCGCCTCCTAAGGCCCCCCCCACGACAACAACGGGCAAGAGATTGGGGGGGTACACACTGGAGAAATATGACCCAAAATTTAAAATGCACAGTGGCAAAACATTGAAATATGATACTCTACCTTGTTAAATCAAGGAAGAAGTAAACACCTAATTGATAGACATCTATAATTTACATCTGATAGCTGAGTTACATGTATGTACATGATAAATGTTACATGTTATGTACATATACAAATTTTTTGAGACCTTAAAATTCACTACCAGATAAAAAAAGAGTAAATATTTGCTTTAAAACAAAGGAACAATGTTTGCTTTAAAGATGACAGACTGATGAATCACAGTTAATCACAAATTTTATAGTAAACACATCTCAGGTAAAAAATTGTACTCTTTGCGAGATAAAGCATCTCCTGTACATTGGTGACAAGAATTTATTACCCAATTTAAATACCTTTTAAAATAGTATTGTTGATTACAGAACTTAAATATTAAGGCCCCAAAAAAATTACTTTACACATTGCCATTCTATAGAAAAATTTACATTTTTCTTTCATGAGAGCATAAACCATACTGTAGACTTTGGGGAAGAGAATGCCCCTTCAACAACTTTTTGTTTGCTGAATTTTGCACAGAACTCCAAATGTTAAAAAATGATTTCACAAACATACCAACCAAGGTAAATGATATGTAAACATTTCTGCATTCCTTACATCTCTACAAAAAATTTGATACCCACTACCTGAACCCAGCACAGACAGACCAAGCACTTTACTTGACTCTGTTCCTTGAGGATATTCAAGAGCATCATAAAATTATATATAAAACTGTTATCAATACAACTATATACAGTAAAACTTGGTCCTTTAAATTTTTGGTTGCCATTTTACAATGACTTAAAATTCCAATTTTTCCTCATTATCTTAAACCAAATAATATGACCTTTTCAGGTGCCAATTAGTATATACATATAGGGCTACATTTATATATATTTATATAAATATATTTCTCCTGAGTTCAAAATACATCACTCAATAGACTGAATGTGGGAGAAGACAAGCTAATAGTACATGCAACTTTTCATTTTTTCTTAACTATTTGGTTGATCTGACTTAAAAGGGAAAATTTTGATGATTGCATTTCTTATTGCTTAAACTTTTGATGTACTGAGACTTCATTACTATGAGTGAAAGATCTCCTATTGGTTGAAAAAAAAATAAGTTGGAAAAAAACAGTAAATTTTCACTGCAACTCAACACATCTACAAATAACTAAAGACATTGTCAGACAAGGTTGTAGACAAAACACATTCAGAAGCAAAGACACAGACAAAGGTCAGACCAGGGAACCAGGTTAACATTTTCTTCCATTCTTTTTTCTTCTTCATCACATTTCGTCTTGTAATCTGAACCATTCCTCACAGCGCATTCCTACCACAATATATCCCGGGACATGCACTATGGTTCAAAAAAAGGCACACAGTTTATCTAAACTTCTACTAGACAATTGGACAGTTAAGATCACATTTGTTTGCATTTCACTTTCTAACACAAAACATACACTGCTGAAATCAGATACTTTCATATGGTATATAAAATAAACTTCACTTTCAGTGGTGCAAGAACAGAATGTTAAAGTAAAAGACCTTTCCTGTAACAACAAAATGCATAAGCCGTAATCCTATATCCATTATAAAAAAAAGAGATTATTATTTACATAAACAGCACTTTGCAGAGAATGCCTTGTCAACTAATATGATACACCAGGCAACATTTTAGCACCTCAAGAATTGGGCACATATTCACAGGCAATCTAATGAGATCACACAAGTAAAACAAAAAACAAAAAATAAAAATTAGGATAAGAAAATAATTTTCTTCTATTCTGTAATAAAAAAAAATGTGCAAGATACAAAGTTATCTTCTATAACACAGTTAATTTTATAAAATAAACAGACACACCCTCACACACTTCATTTTCTTGGAGTGGCCGATGTTCTGAAGACTTTTCTTGGTTGGCGGGAGTTTTGTGAGTCTTCTCTTGACTTCTTGTCACCATCGACTTATGGCTCCATGTGTGAGAGCGAGTATGAACCCTTTCAGATTTTGGAATAGGTTCCTCTGCAGATTCTGCTTCGATGTCAGAAGTTCTTTTTCTCTTGGGTGTCACAGTTTTTGGTACAGTCTGGACAACCGTTTCTGTTGTCCCTCTATTAACTGACTTGAGCACACGATTACTTTGGATCAACAGCAGAATTACCAAGAGCTTTCAAAGACCTGGCACTAGTTCCTGCAGTCTCCTCTTTCTCTTGTTCTTTCCATTCATTGTTATTATTGGAAGCAACAGGGGTCTGCTCTTTATTTTCAATTTCCATTCCTGGTGGCACATGGATGTTCGACCTTGTCCTTCTTCTACCATCTTCTTCTCTGATGCAATTCCCTCCTAAAGACTTTCCTCTACCTGCCATTCCTCTGTGCTTTCTTCCTCTTGCATCTATTCCTGGACTTGTGGTGCTACTTGACACAACTGGAATTTGTATATCATCTCTCAGGGGCCCTATGTCTAGTCTACATTCTGTCAAATTTTCTGGTTTGATTTCAGTTCTAGCTTCTGATCTGTTTTCTGGTACATTTTCTAATACACTTTCAGGCAAGGGCTCTTTTGAAGTTTCTGGTCTGTAGTCTGACATTTTTTCTAATATACTTTCCCGTGGCATAGATGGTGGTAGTGCCTGACTGGTAGGGGGTAACAATCGGGATGTAAACTGATCCTGAGCATTAGTTACATTGTCACTTGATGTACTTGGAACTGCATGTACACTTGCACAGCCACACTCAGAACAACCCACTTTAGTTGACTCCACACCTAGTGTAGTGGTATGACCACCTTCACCAACTTACTCCCACTATTACAGCCTAAGCTACTGCCATTTTCTTGGTCAAGATCTGAACACCCATGGCTCTCATCTGCTCCATCTGGCTGATTTTCCTGACCCATGTCTTGTTGGTTTGTCTGCCATTTCTCAGGAAGACGCTCCTTTAAACCTCAGAACACCTCGGTTACCTTCATGCCGTGTTGCTTGGCTCTGGTTGTACACGTGAACTTTGACTGTGGCTTCCTGTGTTCTGTCTTCTTCAGCAGCTGGTCGTCTGGTAGCTGGGTTTGTGGGAGAACCTTTCTTCATGCCCTTCTGTTGCAAAAGTACCTACAAAAGAAAATGGTAGTTTAAAATTCAATTATAACAATACTTCTCCTTACACATAATGTAGCTGTATGATCAATCATCCAAGTACATAGAAGTGAGAAAAATGAATAATGATAAAAACTTTACCTCTCTCTTTGGTCTGCCTGGAGGATCAAGGAAGACTGTGACTGCACTTGTATTATCTGCTCTGAGATTAAGTTTGAGGTAGCGTCCCAAGGCTCCAGATACTACTGAGCGGGATGGATTCACCCATAACCTTTGCTGAAAATAGTAATATACTTTTAAATTTGTAGGAAAAAACAAGTACACAAAACTGACTTGTATAATCTTTCCATTCCATAAATCCTTTTCAATTATTCGGAACCTTCATCCCAAGAAACTATACATCTGGAGGTTAGCATACAACTTCTCTGAAGAGTTACTCTTTAAATTTTCCTTTAAATATAACTCACCTTCCCACATGAGGTAGGTATGCCTAAATAATGTTTTTCATTATTTTTCTCTGCTGAATGGGCCACACTAACTGCAGCATCAGGTGTAAGCACATTCCAGAGGCCATCTGTACCGAAGATGAGACATCTATTTCCGCTTAATATCTATTGGCATGACACACACATCTGGCTCTGGGGATACTACAAACTGATCATTTGTAGCATTATAGCTCCCAAATCACCTGAAAAACAAGGCCACTGTTAGACACCTACACACATTAGAGAATGAAGTTACCTTGTTTGTAAAGACATTAGCTTTAAAAATAAAAAGTTAAACAGCTCATCATGATGCTTCACATCTCATCCCACCAGTAAACTAACCTAAAGATCTAGCAACTGCCAGGAAAGGAATTTCATCCATTGGTGTAGATCTGCGAACAGGACCCTGGTGACCCGACTTGGGCCCTGTTCCACACCACACGTGGCACCCCAGATTTGTTTATGACCTTGCCACCACATTCTGTGATACGTGTCTTTTCCGCTATACTCTCAGGCTTGTGGTCCCGGGTCAGAGCCTCACCATGCCAACCACCATCTGTAATTTAAAGATAAATAATTTTAAAAAAATTTATGTACATCCTAGAGTACAACTGTTCCATCATATATAAATTCACTTTCCAAATATAATGGCCTGAGAAAAAAAATATCTCAAATAACACAAGGTTACCCCATTTACCTGGGTCTTCACAGCCAAGAACAATGCCTGAATCACCAACATGACCAATGTAAATCTTCTGTCTTCTAATGAAGGCTACACTTGCTGTTGTTCCACTAGTACTTGGCCACCCTGAAGCAGTTCTAGGCCATTGGTCTGTAAAAAAAATAATAATAATAATAAAAACTTTCTTTCCTAATTACAAAGATTGTAAGAAAAATGTCCTTCATACCTTATATAAAGTACATTTCTAGTAGAAGTTTTCTATTTCTGAATATACACTAAGAAGACTAATGACATTTTACTGTCTGTAATTTTTTAAGTTACTGAATTGGTTTCATTTATATGCAAATTGTGCTGGTTGTGTGTCGCACGCACACGTGACCACCCACCACCCACCCACCCACACCCACAGTTTTTTCTTACTTTTTTAAAATAAAACTGCATTCAGATGTGTGGCATATTTCCAGGCAAACTAAGAAAACACAAATATTCACTTAAGTAAACATATTTCTGGCCCAATATCTTGTGCTACCTTATACCGAGATGGAGACATGGTTTATCCTCAGTCCCACTCAGTGCAAAGTTATGGCAATTCACCTATAAATAGGAATGACCTCTAAAGTGTGCATACTCTTTTTCAAGTCCATGGAAAATGGGATTATTTTAATGCATAAACTAATTACTTGCCATATCTGAGTGTTTTGGTCTAGTGCTATAACTCCCCATCTGAATTTCCAAAATGAACATATGCCTTGCTTTTCATGTAGATTTAGAACAGCAAAGACTATTTTTATGCTTCCCTCGATGGGTGTTTATATAACGTCCTTTTTCTTGACTGACAAGTGAAGAATAATGTGTGTTGCCTTCACTCCAGCTTGTAATGAACAGTTTCCATTCTACACATGCTACCTTTAACCATTACTGAGGGGTAGCATTCATAGAGGCCCGGGCTTCGCTGCCGGGGGCTTATATCGTCGCCCGAGATGCGCAACCACTCATGCCAAATACCAGCATCCCATGCCGTTTCTTCGTAATACTACAAAAAATATGTTGTATTTTCAGTTTTCATTATTTTTTACAGTCTCTACTTGCCAAACTTCCTGATAAATCGAGACTGAAGGGTATTTTTGTCGTTATATAGACTCCATAGTTGATCATTATTCAGTCTATAGTCCGAATAAAATATGCAGTGTGCGGCATCATGGAGTTGAAATTGTTGGTTTGTTGCATTTTTTTTGTTTGTTGCATGGTAAAAATGAGAGTGTTAAAAACGACTTAATCACACTTTCACTGGCAGAAAAAAAATCTTTTGCCGTGATTGTAACAAAAAAAAAAAAAAACTCATGGCATGTCCATGCATCCTCTATGGCATGTGTGTACGTGCCCCCGGCAGATGGTCCCGCCATGCCATGGCATGTGCGTACGTGCCCCCGGCAGATGGTCCCGACATGCCATGGCATGTATGTACATGCCACCATCGGCAATGGGTTAATAAGCCTGATTATTGTATTGGAGGTCCAGACAAATCAAATTATGCATTCGTAGTTTACTTGAATGTTAAATTAAGAAATTTAGTTGAAATTGTAGCATGGGAAATATTATACTTTTCAATGAGAATGTGATCATATCTTCTGTTCTAAATAATTTTCCTCAAAGTGAACAATCAACTTTTCTCCATTTATGCCTTGTTTCTTGTCTATGTAGTCATATGGAGGGGGGGGAAGAGAGAGAGAGAGAGAGAGAGAGAGAGAGAGAGAGAGAGATGAGAGAGAGAATGAGAGAGAGAATGAGAGAGAGAATGAGAGAGAGAATGAGAGAGAGAATGAGAGAGAGAATGAGAGAGAGAATGAGAGAGAGAGAATGAGAGAGAGAGAATGAGAGTGAGAGAGAGAAAAAAAAAATTATTTTATATATATATATATATATAGTATATATATATATATATATATATATATATAATAATAATAATAATAATAAAAATCCAGAATTCCCAGACAACAAAAAAGTAAATAAAAGTCGAGAAATATCAATCAGACCTGAACATTTGTTAAAAATACTGGGGAATGCTATTTTGACATTTATACAAATAAGTAGAAATTACTGGACTGATCTTTTTACAAATGAGACTTGACTTGTCTTATCCATATGCAAAAAAAGGGTGCAAGTTGTAAAGATCTCGCACCACTATTACTTCCTGCTTTTACCTTTTTTCCTTGTTTAACAATCCTCTTACCCAAGTGAATATGCGCCCTAAACTTTTTTTTATGAAATCTCCAAGTTAATGGCAACATCTATCACTATAAATACACATAATCAAGTCAATGTCATTACACTGACATGTTTTCCATTTTCTCTCAAGAAATAATCTCAACAAAATCTGGGGAGTTTACTTAATTTTTGGAAGCTTCCAATATTTATCTAAAAATTGTATGTCTTTAAATATTTAATTCCTAGGTAAGTTTTCTGTAGTGCGAAAAAGAACAATTCTTCTAAAAGCTATGATCAAACTAATTACTGACATTATTTCACCCAATACGACATTTATCACTAATAGGTAATATATCTTTTTATAAAATTTCATCTTGTCTATATCCTTAGCAAACTTCTGGAGAAAAAAAAAAAAAAAGAGCTTGCTTAGGTCATCATGAAAAAATCTGGCTTGAGGAGCAGATGATATGCTGTCATGGGAAAATTTGGCTGAGGGCTGAGCTGCCATCATGAGAATTTCAGCTGAAGGCTAGGCTGATGGGAATGATTTGCCATGTGTGCACAAAGCTCTTGGATGATTACTCAATGGACATTTAGGATGTGCTTTTGCATTATTTTCATCAATAAAAAAAGTATGGATTATACCATCCATGAGCCATGACTAGAAGAGCACTGGCTCTAAGGAAGACTTTATTTCCATGCTCCAAGATCCTGTTCCTGTCTACTGTGACTGGCAGCACAGGTTGTATTACAAAAATTGAATGTTATGAAAAAAAATTAAAATGACACAAATAACAGCATTACTTATTGTTATTATTCTTGAAAGAGTTTTTCCTAGAGATATGGATTCTGTGCAAGAATAAAAGTTCATTACCATCTGGATAAAGCAAATCTTATGATACAAGTGTTAGTGAGCATCTAGCCTAGCTGCAGAGTCCACTCACATAAGCCTAATACCTGTATTTTGGGCCAGATGATGGTGATCCAATGGGTAAAAGGGACTAGGGAAACCTAACCCATTGGACTAGAGTGACAGGTATTGCTAAGAAAAATATGGCTGAGGA
>NW_023649258.1:0-2500 GCF_015228065.2 Penaeus monodon | reverse complement strand
AATGAAGGAACTCAAGACGTTATGATTTTGCTCGTGCGTCGTCTCCATCAGGTTGTGTGACACTCGTCGTGATGTCACAGCCATTGGGGTCATTCAGAGTTCGATCTTTATTTGCGGATCTTCGTTTTATTGTTAATAAAAATTATAGCAATATTGAAAAGCGCATCATAGAAGGCTTATTTACCCATGAGAAAGTTCATGATAAACGGAATGATATAAAAAGTAACGGACAAGGGTGCATCCAAAATCAAAATCGGCTTCTTCCTGATACATATTACATAAAATATTTACATAGATTTTAACGCTTCCTCCCACATTCCACATCCCAAAATTAGTTGCGATCACACACACACCCCACACACCCACACACACACACACACACACAACAAAACACCCCACAAAACACACACCCCCCCAATCACACCCACACACACACAACACACCCCACACCACACACACACACACACACACACACCACACACAACACACACAACACACACACACACACACACATATATATATATATATATATATATATATATATATATATATATATATATATATATATATATGTATACATTTTTTTTATCTTTTTTTGCCAGCGCCCTATCATTCTCCATAATCGTTCCTGTTACAAATTATATTAAACTATTTCTACTTACATAGAATTATATCCCTTATTAAAAGCATATGCATATTCAGTTTGTTAAGAACAACCCAAAAAAATCATACAAATCATGCATTTATTGTTGAATGTTAAAACTTTTAAAAATCTAAATAATTGTTTGATGTTCGTACATTTTCATTCATCGTGTCATTCTGCATTTCATGTGCTGAATAAAAAATATGAAATAATTAAACAGAATAAACATCACGTGTTGTTGATTCATTTTGCACAGAGACGCCAAAGCCTTGCATGCATTAACTCACGTTACATATGCACTAAAGATAATCCCATGCAGCAAACTCATGACGTGGGGAAAATGAGTACGATTTAATGAGTTGGATTCGCCGAATAATAAGTCTAGAATCTAAAAGGGAAGACTATCATAGCAACTGTGTCAATGACATCATATGCATGCATATACATTTACATTATATAGTAACACTGGTTTATAAACAAGGGTTTGCATGTACATATTTTTTTTGTCATTGACTGTTCATTTGTAGACCCAAAATTAGTAGGTGAATGGACGGAGAGGAGATGGACCCGAGAAAAACAGACCCTATAAGAGCGAGAAAATGAGGAAGGAAAGCAGTGGGCCCAGACACAATGAAAGCATCAGCGGGGTAACACTCGTGTTCCTAATTGGAAGATCCTGTAATATAAACTACGGTTCTTAAGCCACATGTAGCGCAGAAAGAAAAAGGTCCGGGTGGTGACACATACACGTGCGATGCGGTGAACCTCATTTACATACGATTTTTCTCGACTTGTCCGGAACGTAAACAACGGGACCTGGTGACCCTCCGCCTACTTCCTCTTATCTGCTTGATTTCGCAGCCCCTTTATGGCGAAAAATGAAGCAAGGTCCGGTTGACCCCAGAGCTCAGATCTCCGTTTCGGACTTTGCGTTGAAAAAACCCCCTTTGGGAGAGCGACTGGCAGACTTAACGGCCAAGTGATCTTAAGGATCATAATGCGTTAAACCATTTGATGTGAAGGTCGATGATGCCACGCTCTAGTATAATGCCCGGGGTTTAGGGTGGACGATCCATCACTCCATTCCAGCTCACATGCACCAGCCATATCAGGATATCGCCATCCTGATTGACTCACACTCAGTCTCGCGACGTCTATGTGCGATTCCACCCGCGTGAAAACAGTGATGGCAGTTACGGACTGAATTCGTAAGACCTCTACGTCAGTATACGACCTCCCGGAAGATACTCTAAAGACTGAGGTCGTTCTCGCCCTCCCCCATCCTTTATGGACCTGACTGACAACTCCAGCACTCGTTCGAGGAGTTCCGGAAATCATATTGCACCCAAACAAATTTTAAATTTTAAAGGCTGGGTTTATAATTTTTTTCTGTGAGTGATTAAATGAAACTAATTGCAATCATAATAAAGGTTTATTTTTAGTTGAAGACCTTCGTTAATGTTGGGACGATTTCTTTCTTCGTCGTTCATTAAAGAAACGTAAAAAGACACGCAACATTAGATGCTTTCCTCGTAAGTTAAAATGGGGAGTGAAATTATTAATGCAGTGTATAGGTAGATATTCGTACCTGCAGAGAGTTATCGTTTTTCCAGTGCAGATTTTATGAGTGATTTATGCTAGCATCGCACACGCAACAGACCATTTCTCACTAAACTTTTGCTATAAAACTCGTTTTGTATATGCCCAAATTTCTTCAGGTCTATGTTTTCTCGCATTTCAATGACAAACATATCCATCAGTCTCTCCGCTCTCTCTATTTTCTCTTCTCTTCCCCCTTCCCTCCTCGCCCCTCTCCCTCTCCCTCTTCTCTCTCTCTCTCTCTTCTCTCTCTCTCTC
>NW_023649257.1:0-6471 GCF_015228065.2 Penaeus monodon | reverse complement strand
CCCCAACCCCACACCCAAACCCCACCCCACACACCCACACAAACCCCCACCAAAAACCCCCCCCAACCAACCCCCAAACACAACCCCCCCAACAAACCCCCCGGGGCCGCGTACGGTTGTATTTATATGTGGGGGAAAAAAAATTGTGGGGGTGTGTTTGGTTTTGGGGGTTTTGGTGGTTTTTGTTGGGGGGTTTTGGGTTGTGTGGTTTTTTGTGTGTTTGGGTGTGGTTTGGGTGTGTTTTTGGTTTGTGTTAAAAATAAAAATATAATATTAAAATTATATATATATTATATATATTATTTTTTATGTATGTTTTTTAAATGTTTTTATGAAAATTTTTTGTTAAAAAAAAAGGGGTTTAAATGTTATTGAAAATGTATGTTTTTTAAAAAATTTTTATGTATTTTTTGTGTATTTTGTTGGTGTGTGTTTGTGGGGGTGTTGGGGGTTTGTTTTGGTGTTTTTGGGTTTGGGTGTGTGTGGGGTGTTTTTGGTGTGTTTTTTTTTGGGTGTGTGGGGTGGGGGTGTGTGTGTGGGTTTTTTTGGGGTATTTGTTATGGTTAATGTGTATGTGTAGGGGTTGATTTTGGTATGTGAGTTTTGGGGTATGTGTATGTGTTGTGTGCGTTGGGGGGTGGGGGTTGTTTTTTTTTAATAATATTAAATTTATATTTATAAAAATTTTTAATATATTATTAAAAACTATATATAAAAATTTTTTTTAAACCAATTTTATATATATATACATATATTTTAAAAAAAATTAAAAATTTTATTATTTTTAAAATAAAAATTTTTAAAATTTAAAATATATTTTTATAATTGATTTTAAAAATTATTTAAATTTTAATATATAAATTGGGGAAATATTATTTTATTTAATATTTAATTTATATAAAATATTATATAAATATAATTTTTTACTTTTTTTAAAATTAAAAAAATTATATTATAATATTTAATAATTAAAAATAATTTTAAATACTTATAAATTTATATATTAAATAATAATTAATATATTTATAATTATATTTTTTGATTTATTATATTTTAATTTTAAAATAAAAAAAATTTGAATTTAATTTTTTAATATATTAAAAATAATTTTTTTAAATTTTTGATTTAATAAATTAATTAATTTTATATTTTTTAATTAAATTTTTTTTAAAAATTATTAAATTTTAATATAATAAAATTTTTAAATTTTAAATTTAAAATATTTATTTTTAAATTTTTTAATTTTTAATTAATAATAATTAATTAATAAAAAATTTTATTTAAAAATTTTTATATTTTATTAAAAAAAAATTATATTTTTAAAATATTATTTTAAAAAAATTTTATATATATAATTTATTTATAAAATATTATTATTATATTTTTATATATTTATAATTTAAAAATATTTTAAAATTTTTTTTTTTAAAAAAAAAAAAATTTTTTAAAATAAAAAAAATTAATATATTTTTTTAATATAATTTTTTATTATAAAAAAAATAAAATAATTTAAAATTTTTTTTTTAAAATTAAAATAAATTATTTATAAAAAATTTAATAAATAAAAAAAAATATAAAAAAAAAATTTTAAATTATTTTTTAAATAAAAAAATTTATTAATATATTATTATTATATTTATTTTTTAAAATTTTTTAAAAAATTAATAAAAATTAAATAATATATATTTAAAATATTAAATTATAATAATATTTAATTAATATTTTTTTATTTTAAAAATTTTTTTAAAATTATATATAAAAATTTTTTAATATATATTTAAAAAAATTTTTTAATATAATAAAAAAAATTTAAAATAAATAATTTTAATAATAAAAATAAAAAAAAATAATTTTAAATTTTAAATTATTTAATTTTTATTGTATTATTTAATTTATTATAATTTAATAATTATTTTATTTTTTTTTTAAAAAAAATTTTATAAAATTATTTAAATATATTATTAATTTTAAAATTTTTTAAATTAAAAAAAATTATAATTTAAATATTATTATATTTTTTTAAAATATAAAAAATTATATTAATTTTTTAAAAAATATATAAATATTTAATTTTTTAAAAAAATTTATTATTTATTAAAATTTATAAAAAATTTTAATATTATATATATTAATATAATTTTTTTAATATATTAATTTTAAATTTAAAATAATAAATTAAATTTTTAATTTTAAATAATATTTATAAAAATTTATATATATTTTTAAAATTTTTTAAAAAATATTTTTTTAAAAAAAATTTTTTAAAAATTATATATTAATTTAAAATTTTATTAATAATAATTTTTATATTATATTTTTATTAAAAAAATTTAAAAATATTTTAATAATTTTTTTAAATATTATTTTATTATTTATTATTTTTTAAAAAAATTATAAATTTTTAAAATATTAAAAAATTTTATAAATTTAAAAATTTCAATAAATTTTTTTTAAAAATTTTAAATTTTTTAAATTTTTATTTTTTAAATTTTTTAAAAATTTTTTTAAATTATTTAAATTTATTTTTAAATAATTATAATTTATTTTAAAAAATTTTAAAAAAATTTTAAATAATTATAAATTTTTATTTTAAAAAAATTTAAAATTAAAAATATATTTTATAATTATAAATTTTAAATTAAAAATATAATAAATATTAAAAATTAAATTAAATAAATTAAAATTAATATATATTTTAATTTTTTAAAAAAATTTTTTTAAATTAAAAATATAATAAAAAAAATTTTTTAAATTTAAATTTTTTAATTATAAAAAATTTTTTAATAAAAAAATTTATTATAATTATTTAATTTTTTTTTTTTAAAAAAAAAAAATTTTATTATATATAAATAATATATTTTTTTTAAAATAATTATTAAAATAATATTTTTTTATAATATAAAATATAATATATATTATAATTTTTTTATTATTTTAATTATATTTTATATTAATATATATTATATTAATTTTAATTAATATATATTAAAAATTATAAAATTTTTAAAAAAATTTATTTTTTATAAAATTTATTATTTTTAAAAAAAAAAAAAATTATATATATATAAAAAAATTAAATAATATTAAAAATTTTAAAAATATTTAAATATATTAATTTTTTAAAAAATAAAATATATTATTTATATAAAATATTATTATAAATTTAAAATATATTATTTTATTTAAAAATTATAATATAAATTTTATATATAAATAAATATATTAAATTATTTTTTTAAAAAATTAATTTTTTTTTTAAATAAAAATTTAAATATTTTAAAAATTTTTATAAAATTTAAAAAAAAAAATTTAAATTTTTTTTTTTAAAAAAATTAAAAAATTTTTTTTGGGGAAAAAAAAAATTTTTTTTAAAAAAAATTTTTTTTCCCCAAAAAAAAATTTTTTTAAATTTTTAAAAAAAAAAATTTAAAAAAAATTAAAAAAAAAAAAAAAAAAACCCAAAAAAAAAAAAAAAATGGGGGGAAAAAATTTTGAAAAAAAAAAAAAAAATTTTTTTTTTTTTTTAAAAAAAAAAATTTTTTTTTAAGGGGGGAAAAAAAAAAAAAAAATTTTTTTTTTAAAAAAAAAACCCCTTTAAAAAATTAAAAAAAAAACAAAAAAAAAAAAAATTTTTAAAAAAGGAAAAAAAAATTTAAATTTTAAAAAAATTTTAAAGGTTTTTTAAAAAAAAAAATTTTTAAAAAAAAAAAATTTTTTTTCCCCCCCCCTTTTTCCCCAAAAAAAAAAAAAAAAAAAAAATTTTTAAAAAAAAAATTTTAAAAAAAAAAAAAGGGAAAAAAAAAACCCCCCGGGGGGGGCCAAAAAACCCCCAAACAAAAAAATAAAAAAAAAAAAAAAAAAAAAAAAAAAAAAAAAAAAAAAAGAAAAAAAATGGGGAAAAAAAAAAAAATTAACCCCCCCCTTTTAAAAAAAGGGGGAAATTTTTTTTTTAAAAAAATTTTTTTTTTAAAAAAAATTTTTTAAAAAAAACCCCGAAAAAAAATTAAAAATTTTTTTTATTTAACCCCTTTTAAAAATTTTTTTCAAAAAATTTTTTTTTTAATTTAAAAAAATTTTTTTTTTTTTTAAAAAAAAAAATTAAAAAAAAAACATTTTTTTTTTTTTCTTTTTTTTTTTTAAATTTTTTTTTATTTTTAAAAATTAAAAAAAAAAACCCCTTTTTTTTTTTTAAAAAAAAAATAAAAAAAAAAATTTTTTTTAAAAATTTAAAAAAAAAATTTGGGGGGGGGAAAAAAAAATTTTGGTTAAGGGTTTTTTTTTTTAAATTTTTTAAAAAAAAATTTTTTTTAAAAAAATTTTCCTTAAAACCCCCAAAAAAACCCTTCCCCAACCCCCCTTAAAACGGGGGGAACCCAGGGGGAAAAAATTGGGTTTTAAAAAGGGGGAAAATTTGGTTTAATTTTAAATATTGGGGGGAAAAAAGGGGGCAAATGGTTTTTGGGGGGGTTTTCCGGGGGAAAAAAGGGAAACGGGGGGGTTTTTTTTAAAAAAGGGGGAAAAATCCAAAAAATGGTTTTTTATGTTTTTTGGTTTTTGGGGGGTTTTCACATTCCCAAAAAAATTTTTTTTGGTTTTAAAAAAAAAAAATTTTTTAAAACTTTTTTTTTAAAAAAACTTTTTTTTTTTCTTTTTTTTAAAACAAAACCAAAAAAAAAAAAATAAAAAAAAATTTTTCCAAAAAAAAAAAAAAAAAAATTTTTCCCCCCCCTTTTTTTTCCCGGGGTTTTTTTGGGGGGGGGTTTTGGGTTTCGGGGGGTTTTTTTTGGGGGAAAAAAAATTTTTTTTAAAAAATTTTTTCCCGTTTTTGTGGGTTTTTTTTTTTTTTTAAAAAAAAAAAATCCCAAAAAAAAGGGAAAAAAAAAAAAACAAAAAGGAAAAAAAAAAAAAAAAAAATTGGGTGAAAAAAAAAAATTTTTTAAAAATTTTAAAAATTTGTTAAAAAAAAAAAAATTTTTCTTTTTTTTTTTTCCAATTAAAACAAAAAAAATTTTTTTTTCCAAAAACTTAAAAAAAAAATTTTTTTAAACTTAAAAAAAAGCTAGAATCCCTTTTTTTTAAAATTAGGGCTAAAACCCCGTTTCAATTTTTCCAAAAAATTTTTTTCCCCAAAAATTTTAAGCCTATTTCTCCCCCAAATTGATGTTTAAAACATTTGATGATTTACTACCAATGTCACTTAAATCTAAAAAAAACTCAAACACTTTTTTTCTCCAAAAACACAAGAAAAATCTAAGATAGATTTAAAAAAAAATGATCTGTATTAAGAGTTTGATTATGTAAAACTGCTCTGCAGTCCATTTTCTTATCTTAAAAAGTCTATATGTAATTAGTCCTATATCCACTTGGTTGATTTATTTACACTGACTTTTACTTCTTAAAATAATATTTCACAAATAAAATATTAGGAAGCTTTATGCCTTTCATTTTACAAAAAACATTATAAAAAACTGTCCACAAAAAACACCACACTTCACATGTAATCTAAGTACTGTTGAATAAAAAACCAATTGATAAAAGGGGAACAACTAGTTTATGTGGGGAAAAACTCAAAAAATTTCATTTTTTTTTTTTTTTTCTTTTTTTTTTTTTTTAATTAATGTTATTATTATCATCAGGAGTTTAGGATTTAAAACAAAGTTCTTAAAATTCCAAAATCCTTGAAATTATAGTTAGAGTGAGGTTGTTCCAATACTATGTAACCTAGTAAAACTGGTGGCAATTATCTATATTTTTTTTACTAAAGACTGAAAGGGCCTATTTTCTCAAATTTCAGTTTCTGCATGAAAATGTTTGCAAAGAAAAAATTCCTGCAATATTATACTAGAGAAGCTTCCATTTAGTTGTGGTGCCAAAACAGGTGAAGAAAAGATGAAACAAACAAAACAAAAAAAAATAAAAAATTTTACAAAAAGTGCAATTTTCCCAGTGGAAAAAGGTGGATTTGTTGCTGCCTAAAAAAAAAAAAGTAGGGTGTTTGAAAATTAAATGGACTGGGCTTGTACAAATAAAAAAAAAACGATTACCAAATTATGTTTTTTTCTTCCACAGTTTCTTATGAAAATTGCTAAATAAGAAAATCTTTCAAACTAGTTTTTATAAGGGCAAAAGGCCTTAGGGACAGATGGAAAAGCCAATTTTCTGGGGTTCTGCGGGAGGACCAGGCAAAAAAAAAAAACATGGATTAGAAAGTTCATTTAGGGGGGGTAGGTAAATTCTGTTTTTTTATCAGGGCTTACCAAAGGAAAAACTTACAAGTTGGTGAGGGGTTAAAATCCCATTTTCTTGCAGTTAAAAACAGTAAATAATATTTTTTGGGCAGATAACATCTGCTTATAGCTGCCAAGAGTTAAAATAATCAATGCCCACAAACCCTATTCAATAGCATGCTTTACCGCAAGTATTTATGTTCAAAAACATTACCTGGCCGTTCCCTGGGTGTCCAAGTGCCTT
>NW_023649256.1:0-6471 GCF_015228065.2 Penaeus monodon | reverse complement strand
TTTGGGGAAAATTGTATGAAAAATAATATAAAAAATATCCAATTAATTTTGATAACATGAATAAGTGATAAAATACAAAATTGTGTATATAAATATAAAAAAGGTAAAAATAAAAACATTCCCAAAAGTCAAAGAAGAAGCCAAAATCTAGCGAAATATAGCCTTTTGAGAGTATACTCCAAAATGACGTTTTTCGATTTCTTGGGTGTTTTCGGCAATTATTAGGGTAATAATGATAATAATTACCAGAATTGTTTAATCATAACAATAATGATAATAAAAGTGAGAATAAAAGAAGAATGTTTTTAAATAAATTTGAAATTATTTTAAAAATTATATTTTTTATTATTTTTTTTAATTATTTTATTATTATTTTTATCTTAATTATTAGTATTATTGCCAAAAAATCTATTATATCTGTAATAAAAACAATAATAATAATAAGTATAAGTATAATAATATAATGCTAGTGGTTATAATATTGTTATTAGTTTATTTTTGTTATTATCATCATTATTATTATTTGTACTGGTGTATAATTGCAAAAAAAATTTATTATAACAGTAATAATTCCCAGTAATAACGATACTAATTAAGATAATGATATAAAAAATTTAATTATAAAATCGTTATTTTTTATTATCGTTTTTAAACTATTATTATTGTTGTGGTTATTAGCATTATTGCAAAAATATATACTATAACTCCAATAATTGCAATAATAATGATAACAATTGCAATAATGATGATAATAATTGCAATAATGATGAAAATGATGATGATAATGATGATAATGATGATGATAACGATAATAATGATGATAATCATGATAATGATGATGATAATAAAGGAATTGTGTCCATATATAATATAAAAAAGGTATAAGAAAAACACTTCCCAGAAGTCGAAAAAGCGGCTAAATCTAGCGAAATATTGCCTTTTGAGAGTATACTCCAAAATGACGTTTTTTCGATTTCTTTGGTGATTTCGGCAATTATTAGGGTAATAATGATAATAATTACCAGGATTGTATTAATCATAACAATAATGATGATAAAAGTGAGAATAAAGAGAATTTTGATAACATTTGAATATTATTAAAATCATTATTATTATTATTATTATATTATATTTTATTATTATTTTATTATTATTTCTATTACTTTTATCTTACTTATTAGTATTATTGCCAAAAATCTATTATAACAGTAATAATTACAGTAATAACGATACTAATTAAGATAATGATATAAATAATAATTATAAAATCGTTATATTGTTATTATTATTGTTATTAATATTATTATTGTTGTGGTATTAGTATTTTGCAAAAATATATACTATAACTCCAATAATTGCAATAATAATGATAACAATTGCAATAATGATGATAATAATTGCAATAATGATGAAAAGATGATGATAATGATGATAATGATGATGATAACGATAATAATGATGATAATCATGATAACGATGATAATAATAACAGGAATTGTGTCCATATATAATATAAAAAAGGTATAAGAAAAACATTCCCAAAAGTCGAAAAAGCAGCAAAATCTAGCGAAATATAGCCTTTTGAGAGTATACTCCAAAATGACGTTTTTCGATTTTTTTGGTGATTTCGGCAATTATTAGGGTAATAATGATAATATAACCAGAATTGTATTAATCATAAAATAATGATGATAAAAGTGAGAATAAATGAGAATTTTTGCATATAACAATTTGAATATTACTTACGAAATTTAATCTATCATTGATTATTATTATGACTTATTTATTCATTATTTATTTAGTTATATATTACTATTGATTTAATTAGCAGTAATATATTTGCGCCAAGAAAATACAGGTGATTTATATCGACTGTGAATAATAACAATAAAAATAAATAAAGTTATAAGTATAATAAATAAATTAGATGGCTAGTGGTTATAATATTGTTATTATTTATTATTATTGTTATTGATCATCATTTTATTATTATGATACGTTAGGTTATTTTATAATTCGCAAAAAATCATTATTAGTAACCAGTAAGTGAAGTTTACAGTAACTAACGATGAGCTACTTTAAGATAATTGGATGATAAATAAATAATTATAAATCAGTTATTATTGTTATTATTATTGTGTATTACTATTATTCTTGTTGTGGTTATTTAGCATTATTGCAAAAATATATACTATAACTCCAACATAATTGCAATAAGATGAATAACAATTGCATAATGACTGATAATAATTGCAACCTAATGATGATAAATGATGATAATGGAGATGATGAGGCGATAATAATGATATAATCATGATAATGAGGAATGCTATAACGGAATTGTGTCCATATATCAATCTAAAATGGTATAAGAAAAAACATCCCAAAAGTCGAAAAACGCAGCAAAATCCTAGCGAAATATAGCCGTATTGAGAGTATTCGTCCCCAAAATGACGTTTTTTTCGATATTTCTTTGGTGATTTCGGCATATTTATTAGGGTTATACTGATAATAATGGTACCAAATTGTATCAATTCATCAACAGATAATTATGATAAAAGTTGAGAATAAATGAGAATTTTTATAACATTTGAATATTATTAAAATATTATTATTATTAATTATTATTTTATTATTATTATTATATATGTAGTTATTAACCTTATTATTATTATTATTATTACTATCTTAATTATTAGTATTAGATTTGCCAACATAACTATTATAGTCTGTAATAATAACAATAATAAATAATAAGTTATGGAGGGGTAGTAATAATATAATAATCTAAGTAGGTTAAATAAGATTTGTTTGATTAGTATTTTTTTGTATATATACATCATCACTATTATGTATTTGTAATGGTCTGTTGATATATTGCCAAAAAAAATTAATTAGTTATAACGTAATAATTACAGTAATAGAACTATAACTAATTAAGATAATATAGAAGATTATAAATAATAATTATACAAATCGTTAATTATTGTTACTATATATTTTAGTACTATTATTGTCTTTTTGTGGTTCTTCGATATATTCTTTTCCAACAACTAATAGACTCATACACAAAACTCCCATCTTTTGAATACTGATGCTAACACTTGCAATAATTGCGCTACTATTGCAATGAATGATGATCAATGTATGATGGATAATGATGATAGCTGAATTGGTGATACACGTATCCTGCTTGTCATGATAGTCATTGAATAATAGGATGTCTCAATAAGCGACAGGAATTTTGTGTTCCACGCGTTAATCCTAACTATAAAAAGGTATAAGAAAAAAAACATTTTCGCCAAAAGTAGCGAAAAATGCGGCAAAGCGATCTAGCGAAATAATACCTTTTGAGAGATACATGCTGCTCAAATGACTTTGTCGTTCTCTCGGATCTTACTTTGGTGAATTTTTCGGCAACATTGATTTAGGGTACTGAATGATACAAATTACCGCGACTTGTATTAAATCATTAACACTAACTGATGATACAATAGCGGTGCAAGCACAGATACAAGAGACTTTTTGATAACATTTGAATATTATTTTGAAAATTATTAGTGATATTCGAGTTTCTCTAATTTAATTATTACTTTCAGTAATTCTCATTTTAGAATTATATATTACTAAACTATCCATGTATTATTTTAAATTTATTTATTTACTCACTTGTTTCTTACATATACATTAGTATTCGTTGCCAAAAATCTATTATAATCTGTTAATCAATAAACAAAAATAAATAATACGTATAAAAAAGTCAGTAACTACATTAGGCCTTAATGCTAGTGGTTATAATATTGATTGTACTTTTAGTATTCATGTAATTGTTAGTTATACTCAAATCAATTTAAATGATACCTTATTTTACTTTGTTACTGGTAGTATAAGGGTACGTTGGCAGGCAAGAAATTTAATTTATTATCAGCATAATAATTACAGTAATAACGATACTAATTCAAATGATGATGATAGAGCATATGTACATTATGCAAATCGTTATTATTGTGTTATATTGATTATTGGTGTAATGTTTTCACTATTATTATTCTCTGTGAGTTTGGATTAAGATATTTTATTCCGCAGTAAATATATAACTCTTAACCTCCCAATCAATTGCAATCATACGATGATAACAAGGGATATGCAATACAGTTGATGATATATTAATTTGCCAATATATGGCATGAATAATGATGCTGATATATGATGATAGATTAACTGCATAAATTATATGATTATAATTCCATGATACCATTGCTTATTACAATAACGACGAGCATTTGTGTTCCATGCATATAGAAAATGTATAAAAAGGTCTAAGAAAAACATTCCTCTAAAAGTCGAAACAAGCGGCAAAATCTAGCGGAAATATAGCCCTTTTTGAGAGTATATACCAAAATGACGTTTTTTCGATTATCTTTTTGGTGATTTCGGCAGATTTATTATGGTTTAATATGATATAATTTACCGAAGAATTGGTATTAACATCATGATAAACAAATGAATGACATAGATGAAAATCAGTGAGAAAAAAGAAGACATTATTTGAATAAAATTATGAATATTATTAAAATTATTATATTATTATTTGTTATTATTTTATTATTGATTACTTATTTTATTATTATTATTATTATGATTATTAATTATTTTATTATTAGAATTATTACTTATTATCTTTAATTATAGTAGTTTGCCAAAAAATCTATTATATCTGTAATAATAACAATAATAATAATAAGTATAAGTATAATAATAATAATGCTAGTGGTTATAATATTGTTATTAGTATTATTATTTTATTATCATCATTATTTATTGTACTGGTAGTATAATTGCAAAAATAATATTATAAGTAATAATTACAGTAATAACGATACAATTAAGATAATGATATAAATAATATAAAATCGTTATTATTGTATTATTATTGTTATTATTATATTGTTGTGTTATTAGTATTATTGCAAAATATATACTATACTCCAATAATTGCAATAATAATGATAACAATTGCAATATGATGATAAAATTGCAAAATAGAATGATGAATGATTGAGAGTATATAATGATGATGTTAACGATAATAATGATGAATAATCATGTAATAATGATGATAATAACAGGAATTGTTTTCCATATATAATATAAAAAGGTATAAGAAAACATTCCAAAAGTCGAAAAAGCGGCAAAATCTAGCGAAATATACTTTTGAGAGTATACTCCAAAATGACGTTTTTTTTGATTTTTTGGTGATTTCGGCAATTATTAGGGTAATAATGATATAATTAGCCAAAATTGTATTATATATAACAATAATATGAATAAAATTGAGAATAATGAGATTTGATAACATTTGATATATTAATTTTATATATATCATTATTATTATTTTATTATATATTATTAATTATTATTATAATTAATTATTATTAATAAATTACTATTATCTTAATTATTAGTATTATTGCAAAAAATCTATTATTTATTATATTTAATATATAATATATAAGTGGTTAATAGATATTAATGCAGTTATATATATTATTCATTATATTAATTATGTATACATCAATTATTATTATTGTACTGGTAGTATAATGCAAAAAAATTATTAACAGTAATAATAAGTAATAACGATAATAAAATGATAATATAATAATATATAATAAACGTAATTATTGTCATTATAATATATAAGGTATATAATTTCAAATCGTAATAAGAAATTTCGAAAAACTTTAACTATACTCCAAATGAATTTCGAACAATTTCATTGTGATTAATAATTGCAATATATGTAATATGAATATAATATGATAATGTATTAATCATAACAATAATGATGATAAAATTGATGATAAGAGAAATTTAAAGAATTTTCCATATATATAAAATGTATATAATAAATTAATATAATTATATATTATTATAATTATATTATTACTTTTGAACTATTCCAATAGATTTTTGCAAAATTTATTGTATCTGGCAATATAACAATAATAATAATAAGATATACATAATTATATAACATTAAAATATTGATGTATAATATTGATATCATATTTTATAATTTGAATATATAATTGCAAATAATTAATTATATAAATTTAATTATTCAGTAATAACGATACTAATTAGATAATGATATTAAATAATAATTATTAAAATCTATATTGTATTATTATTGTTATGCTATTATATTGTTGTCGTTATTAGTATTATTGCAAAAATATATACTATAACTCCAATAATTGCAATAATAATGATAACAATTCAATAATGATGATAATAATTGCAAAATGATGATAATGATGAGATAATGATGATAATGATGATGATAAAGATAAATGAATGATAATATATAACGATGATGATAATACAGGAATTGTGTCATATATAATATAAAAAAGGTATAAAAAAACATTCACAAAAGTCGAAAAGGGAACAATCTAGCGAAATAAG
>NW_023649255.1:0-5000 GCF_015228065.2 Penaeus monodon | reverse complement strand
TGTTGCCATCTCTGGATTCTTTTCCCGAACAGAAAAAAAATTGATCGAATATGCTATATTCATATATTCTACTGAGTTATTATTTATACATCTGTATGCTGCAAAAAATTTTGAAAATCATAAACGTTAGGGCCTCTTACTTTCCAATATTCATCGGCATCATAAAAGTGACTGAGGCTTTGTCTGTGTCGCGAATAGTGTCCTGTTACCAGTCTTTGAGGGCAGGACACATTTACTAATGGTGAGAAGTTTTACAGACAATCAGTAGATTCTACAGTGAGTACGATATAAAGAATATTGTTTAGACTATTACTCCCCACTTCGGCTCTAATGGGTGAGGATTCGTTGTAACAGAATATCTCGCTGCCCCCCCCCCCAGTACTTGAACTCTTGTAATTTTGTTTTTCTTTCGTTGTCGTTATGTCAATATCAGGATTGTTTTCGCACACACACACACACACACACACACCCCACACACACACACACACACACACACATGCACACACACACACAACACACACAACATATTATATAATATAATATATATAATATATATATATATATATATATATATTATTCTGATTATAACACGAATCATATATGGTCCCATTTCAGTGTGAAATTGATGATGATGATGATCTATATATAAACTCAAAATTCCCCCCAATAGTCATTACATAGCTTCCCTCTGAAACCTAAGAACAACTTATTCATAGTTTCACTTTATGATACTTGATTCTATTGTATTGCATTTCCTAAGGGGTCAAATAAATTTTTTGACCTGTTATCAGTTTTAATCAGGGAGTGGTCAAACGCACGTGACTATCGTCTTGACTCATCAGGCTTCTAGCTTCACTTGTTTCCACGTGATTGTCATTTGTTTTAAGATGGCCGAGGGTTCGTCTAAACAGTTAAGCACTTATAAACGCTTCACAAGTGCCCTGCGATGCTGGGGATCTGTTCACGCTTTAAGGTCACTTTTTCATCGGCAATCTTTAAATTCAACCGTCAGGTCCCCGTAAAATATCGCGTCACTCACTGCGCGGCAGCGGGGATCAGCGTTTGTGGCGTGGTTGAGAGAGTCAAATCAGCAGTTTTTTTTATTCACAGTGACTGACATGACTCGCAGAGTGACACGGATTCATTGTGGAATTACGAGGACACTGCCGGGAAAGAATTTGATTCGTGACCCATAAAATAGGGGTACTCTCAAGAGAATAAAATTAAGACCCTTCAGACAAAGAGGAATATGATGAATAGTCTCGATTGGATTAAAGAATATTTTGGTTAAATGAAGAGGGACATGTCTGCCAACCCCAGGCGCAATCTTACAGAGGATGTTCAATATTACGGAAAATTTTTGGGACGTAAAATTTTCAGTTCAATCACAGGGAAAACGATGACACCCAACTTTAAGGGTTTTAAGGGATTAAAGGCAAACCAAAGAGCTAGATCTTAATGCACGAAAATCAGTAAACAAATAATCAGTAATAAATAAGCCTTACTGGGTTCCCGATGATGAAGAGCTGGAGGAGGAAGAGTTGGAAGACATTGCGACGACGACAATGAAGAGGAGGGGAGAATAACAATGCTGAGATGATAATACCACAATGCAGTAACAGAAATTAAAATAATTCAAAGTGCGTAAGAATAAGGTATGGCTATATAAAAGATGTTTTTTTTCTCTGATAAGGCAGAAGCCATTTGAGATATTTTACATCTATTATTTTTAGTGAAATAAAAAGATATATATTATATCTATGTGTGGGGTGTGTGCACATATATATATATATATAGTGTTGTGGTATAAATATATTATATATAATAATATAATATACATAATATACATATATATGTATATATATATAATATATATATACATATTATATACATATATTGTTAATTATAATATATAATATATATATATATATATAAGTATGATGCATGTATACATAAATATATGTACCATATATATGTAAATATATATATATATAATATATATATATATATGTGTGTGTTGTGTGTGTGTGTGTTGTGTGTGTGTGTGGGTTTTGTGTGTTTATGTAAATGTATATGTATAAATATACATATGTATATATATAAAAATAATATTATATATATATAAAATATATGTATATATATATCCTATATACATATGGTGGTGTGTGTTGGTGGGGTGTGTGTGTGTGTGTGTGTGTGTATGTGTGTGAGCATATATATGTGTGTGTATATAATTATATATTTTACTGTGTGTGTGTAAGTGAGCGAGTGAGTGAGCGAATGAATGAATGAAGAATGAGTGGGGTGTGTGTGTGCGCATGTATGTATGTGTGTGAGTGTGTGTGTGTGTGTGTGCGCGCGCTTGCGTGTCTGTGTATGTGGGTAAACTGCAAGGGAAAAATGAAGGAAAGCCAGATAACCCTTCTCTTTGTTTCGCTTTCTCTCTCTATCTTTCTGCCCCTTACGCTCCCACTCTCTACGAAATCTATCGGACTTTCTCCCTCGGTGACGTTCTTTTTGCAATAATAAACTTTCCTGCAGTGAATAGTGATATAATTTCCCTCACTTTATTATACTTATCTCTACCCCCCTATCATCACACTTATCTCTTTTTTTGCCTTTTGTGCCCGTAGTGATCAGATTATTGTAATTGGGCATACCCCACTTATTTCTCTTCCGATCTCTGTGTACCAAACAATATGGACTAAAACAGTTACTCGTAAAATTCAGTCTTGACAGGTAAATTTTAAGTTTTCTCAAAAGAAAAAAGAAGAGAAAGGAGAAGAGAGAGAAAATACTTCTTAAGTATCCGCGATACAATGGAAGTCATGTGAAATCTGAAAAGCAACCCCGTGTGTTCATCCTTATTGTAAGTACACGTATGGAATACTCGTGTGGTATCAAAATCATTCTTGTAGGAGGGTGTCTGTTTGCGTGCATACATGATAATTCGGGACGCAGATGTAGTGTAAGCCCCCCCCCCCTCTCTCTCTCTCTTGTAAAATTTTATCTGTTGAATATAAATATACACAGAGACACACACACGCGCGCGCGCGCGCGCACACACACACACATAAAAACACAAAACACAAAACACACCACACACACACACACATATATATATATATAAATATATATATATATATATATATATAATATATATAATATATATGCGCGCACTTGTTTGGGCCATATATATATATATATATATATATATATAAAATTTTATATATATATATATTATATATATATATATAGATATATATATATAATATATATGGTAATATTATATTATATTATGTATATATGTATATATAAAATACATATATACATATATAATCACACTGAACATATTCAGGCACCACCGTTAAGCCCAGTAGATACAGCCCCGCCAAATACATAGGGAAGCGCGAGGCGAAAGGGAATTAGTATTCAGTATTCATTTCTTTCCTTTTTCCAAAGTTTTAGTGAAAGTTTTCATAAAATGTGTCTACATTAATGGTAGTAATGATAATGGTATTTACAACAGGGATATTTTGATGATGATAATGATGATAGATAAACACAATAATAATGATTTTAAACAATAACAATGAAAATTATAACGAAACCAATAATGATAAAAATAATATCAGAAGTACAATAATAATAATAATAATAATAATAATAATAATAATAATGATAATAATGATAATAATAATAATGAATAATAAATTGAATTATGATTACAATAATAATAACAATAGCAATAAATTTTTATAGAAATTAAAAAATATATATATGACTGATATTGATGATAATGATGATGATGTGATGCTGATGATGATGATGATGCTGCTGCTGTTTCTGCTGCTGCTGCTGATGGAAAGATGATTGATGATGATGATGATGATGATGGGTGAATTAACTAAATAACAACAATAGTACTACTACTAATAATAAAATAACAATAAAAATTATTATTTTATTATTATTATATTATTGTTTTTATTTTCTTTACTATTATTATTGGTTATTATTTTATAATTTTAATAAAAAATTATTATTTTATTATTATTATTATTATTATTATTATTATTATAACAATAATAATAATGTTAACAAAAACATCTAACCGTTAGAAAGAAAAGGGAAAATGGCATAATATTTGCATAATTCAACACCCCTTTTTATACACTGACATCGTTGGTGTTAAGCATATCTAGAACGAATTTATTTCAGGATTTTTCGTCTTTCCCCCAAAAGAACAGCCCTTCACATAAATGAATGAGATATAAAATCTTCCCCCCCCCCCTTACTAATTAACAATAATATGGCAAGTAGAGCATTGTTGTGTTTTCCTTTTTCCGGTGTGAATAAAAGAATAAATGTCCAAATTCAAAACCCGAAACAATTATACACATCACATGTACGAATTGGGAAAAAACCTCATTTGCCCTATATGAGTTCCCCACTTTTTACGGGGGGTTTTTTTATTCTGTCTTTGTTCTTATTTTGAGTTTATTATCAATAACAAGAACTTTTCGTGGAGTATGAATGGCATTACTAGCAAGTAATTTATTGATTATGATAATAGTCGTAACAATGTTAAATTAACAATCATGCTATTGTTGTTATAATTTAAACATTATAATTATTATCACATAATCAATATCCTCATCTTCTGATTATTTGTTAATATAACTATTATAATATCATATATGGTATCGGTACTATTATTAGCATCATCCATCATATTTTATTTCATCAAATATATAGCATAATAATTTAATTCTATCAAATTATCTTTTATATTTTGTAATCATAATAAATTATAAATATTATATTAATTTATTTTATTATTTATGTTCGTTTTTAAATAGGACTTGTTTTCCTAAAATTTACATTATAATAGGTTTACCTTGAACAAATATTTATGATATTTTAAATAATATACATATAATTTTTTTAAAGAATATGAATTCATGTTTTTTTTTTGAAAAAATAATTTTTTTTTTTTA
>NW_023649254.1:0-2500 GCF_015228065.2 Penaeus monodon | reverse complement strand
CGAAGCAGCCCAGGAGTCCATTTGGCTGTATGCCCGGAAGGGCAAGGCAAGATTCCATCTCCCTGGGGGCATATAGCCAAGAGCGTGTCGCATTGGGCTTGTTGAATGGGTAATCAAGTCTTCCTCGCTCCATGACGTCGCGTGGGGCTCGGACACGCTGAGAAGGGGACACAAACGTTTCCTCATGAGGGAAGGAATCTTGCTGAAGATTGTGAAGGCCATTTCTTGGTAATGACCTTCGCCCTGCCTACAAGCCCTGAGAAAGCTGTGAACTCTAAGCCCTCACTCAAAGACGACTTGCAGTCCGATCAGCGATGGACGGATCATCTAGATCATGTTGGGGTTCGTGAACGTTCAGCTGAGCAGTTGTACAAGGTAGACCCTCTAACAGTTAGCTTGGATGCAAGCGATGCCTACAATACCTTTGGCGGACCCACCCATCAGCAGGAACCTCATACCCTAACGATGTTAGGATGGCAATTTCCAAGCTGAGAGGTGGGAAAGCTGCAGCATATTTGATATCCCTTGCTGAAACTGCTAAAGGCTGGGGGTGAACCTATTGCTCGGGGCTGCATACAGTCTGAACGGCCACCTAGCAACTTTGGTACCATTCCCCCTGACCTGCTGAGGGGCCTGGTCCATCCCTCCTGTAAGGGGAAGGGGAGGTTGGGATTGTGGCACACTACCGTGGCATTACCTCTCAGCATACCAGGCAAGTTTCGTGCTCACCATTCTTCTAGAAACAGATCCCCATCCCCTAATAGGCATCAGAGACCAGAGCAGTCTGGATTACTCCTGCAAGTCGACAATATACACACCAATATTGTCGACCCGTCGTGTGCATTTTGGGAATCGTTCGTGGAGATCTGAGACTCGGGGAATTCCGGCACAGTGAATATTGGCCATAACCCTACGGTATGAAAGTGCTGTAAAGTGTGGTGGGGGTCTGTCGAACTCTTCCCTTTAATTCGGGGGTGAGGCAAGCTGTGTCCCTGCACCAACACTTTTCAACACCTTATGGACCTTGTATAATGGGCTTAGAGCTACTACCCAAAGTCTTGTGGGAGCAACACTAGGCAATATCAAGGTCTCAGACCTTGATAGTGATGTTGGCTATCCTATCTAAGTCTCTTGTAGTCACTGTTGGTGGCTCTTGATGCATTTAGAAATGAGGCGAAGCCTTGAGGTCCTGAGTCTCTACTGACAAGACAAGAGTTTCAGGACTTTGGGGCTGTTAGGGGAACCCGTTCAGTTGGTCCATGCTTGCGCGAGGGACGGTTGAAATTACAGAGAACTTTTACATACCTTTGCAGCGTAGTCATATCTCTGGGCCGTCAGTCCAAGAAGTCAATAACGAATTGGTCTGACAACAGCGCCATGACTCGATCAAAAAGAGCATATGGAGATGTCGTACCTATGCAGAAGGACCAAGCTGCGTGTCGTCAAGAGCCTTTGATACTGCCAGTTTTTCATGAAGTGAAGACCTGATTATTGTATAATATATTATATATATATATATATTATATATATATATATATATATATATATAGATATTATATGTATATATTGTATATATATATATATATATATATATATATATATATATATTATATATATATATATATATGTATATATATATATATATATATATATAGTATATTCTATATATATATATATAATATATATCTACATTAAAATCTATATATATATAATAATATATATATATATATATATAACTAGATATATATATTATATATATATATACTGGATGTATATATATATCTATGTATAGATTATATTTAGATATGATATTATAATAATATATTAAATATATATATAGATATATATCATATATAGATATATATATAATATAATTATATATATATATATATATATCTAGTATATATTATATATGTGGTGTGGTGTTGTGTGTGGTGGGTATACCGCGATGTCCAGTGGTTTAGAGCACTGACTCCACCCTCAGGTCGCCGAGTTTCCAATTCCCCGTCTCGGCTTGTCGTAAAATGCCGCGCTCTGTTGCTCGCTCGATCCCGATCTTCACGGCGAGAAAATGACATAATCGCCTTGAGAAGTCAAAAGGGGAAGCCGCCGCCGTGATAGTTGTTTAATTAGGTTGATTAGGAAAAGGCATCCAATCAGCAAGGTGATACTGCCAATATCCTCTCAAATAATGAATGAGAGAGGCCGATTTCCTACAGTGGAATGAATGGATGGTTGGAAAAAAAAGTATATAATTGTGCACACACCACACGACACCACACTCATAACACACACACACACACACACACACACACACACACACCACACACACCACCAAACACACACCCACACACACACACACACACATATATATATATTTGAGATATATATATTATATATAGATATATATATATATATATATATATATATGCATATATGTATATATATATAAGCATATTTTTATATATACTATCCATATTATATATATATATATATACAT
>NW_023649253.1:0-6472 GCF_015228065.2 Penaeus monodon | reverse complement strand
AAAAAAAACATAAATTTTGGAGACACTCTAAAAAAGGCTATATTTCGCTAATTTCCCCCTTTTTTCGACTTCTAGGATTTTTTTTTTCCCTTTTTTAGATAATGGACACAACCGTTATTATCATCTTATTACATGATTATCATCTTTATTATTTTATATCATCATCATCGCATTATAATTAAATATGAAAAGATATAAAAATAAAAAATATATGGATTAAAAAAATAATTATAAAAATTAATAAATATATATAAAAAAATATATTATAGTATTATAATTTAAAAAGAAATAATTAATATTAAGATATAAAAGGGGTAACAATATAAAAATAATATATAAAAATATGAATATAAAAAAAATATATATATATATAATAAGAATTTTAAAATTAAAATAAAATTATACAAATAGAATGTAAAAGTATAATGTATATAAGAAATATTAAAATTAAAATATTAGATTATAGATTTAAAAAAATAACAATATAAATATAAAAAAATTTTTAATAATAGAAAAATTTAATAAATATTTAATAAAAAGATTAAATATAATATATAAATATATAAACAAATATAAAAAATGACGTAAATAGATATAGATAATTTTATAAAATATATATATAAAATTATATATATATAATTTTTGGTATAAATATATATATATTATAATATATATAATATATATATATGGTGTGTGTGTGGGTGGTGTGTGTGGGTAATGAATATATATAAAAATATATAATAAATAATATATAATTTTAATATATATAATAATTTTAATAGAATGTGTGGGGGTGGGGAAATATATATAACCCTATATATATATAATAATAATTATATATTATATATAATAATTATTTTTTAACAACCACACACACACACCAACCACACACCCACAACAAATTAAATAAAGATATATATTAAATAATAAATATATATATATGGGGAAAGATTATGTTACACATATATATATAAATAAATATTAAATATATATAAAAATATATACATAATACATTATATATAATATAAAAAGATATGTATAAATTATATATATATATAATATATAATATAAAAATTTAATTTTATATATGTTTATGATATATATATGTAATGCAAAACATATACAAATAAACATTAATATATATAATTTAAAATAAATATATAATTTTTAAATAAGAAATTTATAGTAAATATAATAAATATAAAATATAATAAATATTATAATATATATAGGGGTGATAATAAATACTTCTATATTTTTTTTCTTTATTATAATATATATATAAAATTAAAATATAATAATACGTAATATATTTTCATATATATATATACATATAAATATGTATATATATAATATATATATAATATTTATTTAATATATATATAATATTTTTAATATATATATATTTTATGTATCAATCAATCAACCAATTAGAAATTTCATTTGATGAAATAAACGATTATTTTAATAATAACAATATAATTATAATTTAAAAATTCATTTTAATGATTAGCATCATGTTAAATAAAAACTCTAAGTCACAATAAAAAAACAAAACGTAATAAAAAAATGATGTCTCTAATACAAGATGGTTTTCATGCGAGAGTAAAAAAGAAAAAACATCAAATGGCAACCAGAAGACGAAGAATACCAGAATGAAATATGGCAACCAGAAAACAATATAAAAAAACAAAAGGGGACAAAGTGGCACCCAAAGGAAATATGAAAACCCAGAATGACAAAATTTGGGAACCCAAATGAAATTATACTACCCGTAAAAAAAAGAGTAAGATAGTAATAACAATAAATAATAAAACAATATTATAAGGACTATTTTTATTAATTTATACTTATTTAATTTTTTTATTGTTATTTTTATGTTTTGATATTTTTTGGGAAAATACTAAAAATGAAAAGTAATGATAATTTAAAAATAAAAATGATGATAATAATATAATAATAATAATAATAATAATAATAATAATAATAATATAAAAATAAAATAATAATAATGATCATAATAATGATAATAATAAAATAATAAAATAAGATACATTTAATAAAATTTGAATCATGAAAGTATAAAAAATTTTCTTTATTCTCATTTTTTTTTCAGCATTTTTGCAGATTTAAAAGAATTTTTGGGAATTATTATCATTTTACCCTAATAATTTTCCAAAACATCAAAGAAATCGAAAAACATCAATTTTGGGGGGGAACTCTCAAAAGGCTATATTTGCTAGATTTTGCCCCTTTTCGGGTTCTAGGATTTTTTTTTTTTACCTTTTTGTAAGGGCACAATTTCCCGTTTTTATCATCATAACAGAACACATTATTATGCACACATCATCGTATTATAATAAGAATAAAAGATTAAAATGATAATTATTTTTTAAAAAAAAAGATATAAAAAAATAATAGGATATAAAAAATATTAATATGTAAATTAAAGGGGAAAAGATAATATATAAGAAAGATATGGTAAAGAAAATAAAATAATAAAAAGATAAAAAAATTAAAAGGGAGAGAATGAAATAAAAAATAATAAAATAAAAAAAAATATGGGGAAAAGGGAATTTTAAAAAAATAAATAGTAGGGATAAAAAAACAAAAAAAAAAAAATAGAAAAAAAAAAAAAAAAAGAAAAAAAAGATTTAAAGATATATAATTTAAACATAAAAAAAAAATATTTCGGAAAATATAATTTTAAAATATTAAAAAAAAAGAAATAAAAATTGGAATATTAAGAAAAAATAAAAAAAAATAAAATTTTTGGGGGGGGGTGGGGTGGGTGGTAATGAATAAATATAATAAAAAATAATAATATAAATAATTTTAAAAATAAGGGGGGAAGGGGGGGGGTAAAAAATAAAAAACAAAAAATAAAAATATATAAAAAAAAATAAATTTATTTTAACAACACACCACACCCACACACACACACACACACACAAAAAAAATAAAAATAATAAAAAAAAAATTTTAAATATAATAAAAGTAGGTAAATATAGAAAAATATAAAAGATAAAAATAAAATATAGAATAAAAAAAATAAGAAAAAAAAAAATTAAATAAAAATGAATAAGGAAAAATAATAAAATTAATAAGGGGAAAAAACTATAAAAGCAGAGTATTTTAAAAAAAAATAAAGGGGAAAAAATAAAAAATAATAAAAATATATATATATATATAATACAAATATTAAAAATTTTATAGTATAATATTAAAAAATATAATTTTAATATATATAATAGATATATATAATATATAATAGTATAAAGTATAATATAGTTTAATATATATATATATAGATATATATAATTAAAATATTACATAATATAAGATATATATGTATATATAGAAAAATATTTTTATATATTATATAATATATATATATATATATGTATATATGTATTATATATATATATATAATATATTATATATATAATAAAATATATATGTGTACATACAATATATATATATATATATATATATATAAAATATATATATTAATATTATAATATATGTGTGTGGGTGTGTGTGGGGTGGGTGTGGGGGTGTGTGTGTATATAAATAAATATATAGATATATATATATAATAAATAATTATATAATATATATATGTATATATATATATATTACACACACGCACAATATACATAATATATATATAATATAAGTAAGATATAGAGAGATATATATATATATAGAAAATATAACACACACACACACACACACACACACACCAACACATATAATATATATATAATATATTAAAATGAAGTTAAAATAATAACACAAATATATATATAAAGAAATAATATATATATAAATAGATATATAATATATATATACGACATATAATATTTATATATAGTAGGAATATAATAAAAGATAAGATAAAAATAAGAAATATGAATATTGAGAGATATATAGTATAAAAATATTATATGATAAGATATAGGGTATAAGTTATAAAAAACCCAGAAAATAGTAATAGAATAGGAATTTTACATATATAGACATATAAAAATATATATAAAGATATATATAAATATAGATATATAATATATATATACATACAATATATATATTTATATATATATATTATATAAAACATGTAATATGATATTTTGTAACATAATATAATATATATGTATATATATATTATATATAGATATAATAATAATAATAATAATAATATAAAAATTTTTTATTTATATACATATTATATAAAATATTATATATATATATTTTATACATAAAATATATATATATATATATTATATATAATATATATATATTATAATGACGATGATGATGATGATAACGATAATAATGATGATAATCATGAAAATAATGATGATAATAACAGGAATTGTGTCCTTTATATCATAAAAAGGTAAAAAGAAAAAAACCCTAGAAGTCAAAAAAAGGGGAAAAAATCTAGCGAAATATAGCCTTTTGAGAGTGACTCCAAAATTGATTTTTTTTTCGATTTTTTTGAGATTTTGGAAAATTTTTAGGGTAATAATATAAAAATTTACCGAATTTTAAAATGACAATAAGTGTTTAAAAAGAGAAAAAGAAAATTTGAGACTTTTCATGATTACAAATTTTTTAAAGTACATTATTTTTTTATTATTATTATTATTATTATTATCACTTTATTATTATATATTATTTTTTGCATATTTTTAAATTTTATATTATTATTTTATTATTTTATTTATTTTTTATCATCTTTATTATATTATTATCTTTTACTTTCTTTTAGTATTATTCCCAAAAAATAAAACAGTAATAAAAACAATAATAATAAAAATAATTTAAATAAATAAAAATAGTCTTATAAATTTTTATTATTATTAATTTTGTTATTATATCTTTACTCTTTTTTTACTGGTAGTAAATTGTCATTTCTTTTGCCCAATTTGTCTTCGGGTTTGTCATATTGCCATTTAGGCTGCCACTTTGTTTTTGTTTTTATTTTGTTATTCGGGTTTCCCATATTGTTTTTCTGGTTTCATTCTGCATTCGGGTTGCCATATTGATGTATTTTTTTTTTTGACTCTCGCATGAAAACCATCTGTATTAGAGACATCATTTTTTTATTAGATTTTTTTTGATATTGTGATCTTTGAGTTTGTTTTTAAAATGGACTATCGTTAAAATGAATAAATTTAAAATTTATAATATATTGTTTTTTATTAAAAATGAAGTTTTATTCAGTCAACTGGGGAAAAGTAATTGGTTGGGGGGATGAACAAATAAATAAAATAGATAAATATATATAAAAAAAAAAAAATATAAAAAAATATATAATATTATATGTTTAAAAATAGGGGAAAATAATAATAAGTATATAAAAATAATATAAATCATTTTAAATATATATAAAGAAAAAAAAATATATAGAAGTATTATATTATATAAGAAATAAATATATATTAAAAGAAAAAATAATTATATATATATTTACATATATATACATATTTAAAAATAATATTAATTTTTATAATATATAATATATATTATATTTTTATTGTAGGAATTTCATAACATAATATTTTATAAAATATAAGCATATAATATTAATAAAATATATAGATATATATAATATAAAAAATATAAAAATAAATATATAAATATTTAAAGTATATAGGATAATAATATATATAATATATATAATATATATAATAATAGGGGTCATTTCAAAATATATTATATATAATAATATATAATAAATATATATTATAATTAAAAATGTGTGTGGGGTGTGTGTGGGGTGGTGGGGGGTGGGGATAAATAAATATAATATATAAATTATAATATATATATAATAAAAATTATGAATAAATATTTACACACCGCACACAAACATAATAAAATATTAAAATTATATATAATAATTTTATATATTATATATATTTATAAACATTCCACACACACCACACAAACACACACAACACAATAAAATAATATATATAATAAAAATAAATATATATAACACAAATAATATATAAAAATATATATATAATATAAGGGGAAAAAAAAAAATATAAAATAATAATACGTACAATTTTATATTTATATATAGGATGAAATATATATTTATATAATATTAATATATTAATAATAAATATTTTTAAAATTTTAAATAAAAATATAATAATAAATTTTATATTGAAATTTTTATAAATACTATATAATATATATAAATATAATATATATATAAATATATACATATAATACATATATAAATAAAATTATAATATATAATATTAGAATATAATTATATTAATTATATTATATTACATATAAATAATATTAAATTTTATAAATTATAAATCATGTTTTAATTATATTGAAAAAATATTTTTTTTTTTTTTTAAAAATAAAATTAAAAATAAATTTTATTTTTTTTATGGTTATATATATAAAAATTATATAATATTTTTAAAAAAAATAA
>NW_023649251.1:5000-6473 GCF_015228065.2 Penaeus monodon | reverse complement strand
TTTTTTTTTTTTTTTTTTGGTTTTCCCAAAAATAAAAAAATTAAGGTTTTCCTATTTTCTTTTTTTTATTTTTTTTCAAAATTTGGGTTTGTTTTTTGGGGTTTTTTTTGTTTTTTTTTTTTGGTTTTTTTTTTTTGTTTGGGGTGTGGTGGGGTTGGGGGTGGGGGTGTGGTGTGTGTGTGTGTGTGTGTGTGGGGTTGTGGGGGTGTGTATAATATATATATATATATAAAATATAAAATTATATATTTTAAATATAAAATTTATATAATAATATAATATATATATATATATATATAATATATAAATTTTTAAATATATAATGTTATTGTATTATGTATGTAGTGTAAAAGGGGCCCGCGGTGGCCGAGGGGTTTTGAGCATCGGACCAAACGTCACGACGGCAACTGAGTTCGGGGTTTTGATCCCCGGCCGACGTGTTTTCCCTTGGGCAAAGTTTGCCTAAACCACTGGGCCAAAGCCACCCAAAGTCAGTGCTGGTCCCAAGCCGGAAAAATCAGAAAATATTACCAAAAGTAACACCGGCCCTCTCCGTGGAAAACTAAGACCCTACCACGTACTCCTCCAAAGAGCTCACAACATGAAAACTAATTTAAATATCATGTTTGACCCCGGCGGGTCAAACATGAACCTACCCCAAAAAAAAAAGAAAAAAAAGTATATATATTATTAAGTATGTATAATATTTTTTTTTTATTTATTTTTACTTTATAAACATATACATAAACACAAAACCACAAACCCACACACACACACACACACAACACACAACACAAACACACACACACACAACACAAAACCCCAAAAATTTAAAAATATATATTATATATATATATATATTATATATATTTATACATATACAAATACACACAACACCACACACACATAAAAAACAAAACACACCCCACACACACCCACACACACACAACACCACCATATATTAAAATAATAATATATATATAAATATATCATATATTATATATATATATATAATATATATATTATATATATATATATATATAATATAATAAGCACAAACACACACACAACACAACACCACACACACACAACACAACCCACACACACACACCACACACACACCACACACAAATATAATATATAATAAAATATATATATATATAATATATATTTTATATTATTATATAATACATAATATAAAACATGTATATATATATATGTATGTATAATGTAATTTAATTATGTATATTATATAAAAATATTATATATAATTTAAAATTTATAATATAGATAGATAGATAGATAGATAATTTATTACTTTTACCATACATACTTAAACCATATATAACATATACATATGTAAAAATATATATATATATAATATATATATATATATATATAACATATCTATCTATCTATCTACTATCTATCCATCTATCTATCTATAATGTATATACATGTAAATTATATAAT
>NW_023649250.1:5000-6474 GCF_015228065.2 Penaeus monodon | reverse complement strand
AAAAAGGGGACTAAAAATTTTTTAAAATTTTGAAGGGTTTTTTGCCAATTATTTGCCCTTTTTTAAAAAATTTTTTTAACTTATCGCGATTAACAACAAAACATATTTATCTTTAAAATCCAATATGGGGCAACAAATCGAATAATAAAAATTTTTATCAGTACCCATAAAACCGGGGGGTTTTGAAAGGGGAAAAAATGCTTCAGAGGTTTGGAAAAATGTTCCCCCGAGACTTTTGTGTCCCATTTCCCCCTAAAAAAACCAGATTCAAACCCCATAGAACATTTTTTGACAGCTAGGGGCAGGCCAGCCCAAGGAAAGCCCCCGCACTCGATTTGGTGTCTCGAGAAACATTGCATTATAGGAAGGCTGCGCAGCGATGAAGGGCAAAGAATGTACGGGATAAAGGGGTTTGGGGTTCAGCGGCAGGGGAGGGTAGCAAATGACAAAAATTATAAACCCAAAATATTTCGTTTAATCAGCACACTTGATATTAAAAAAAAAAAAATATATATCCATTAAAAAAATAATTATATAATATATTTATTTATAAGTGATATATATTTTTTTTTTTTAAATATCAGGGGGGCTGATTAAAAGGGGAAAATTTTAGGGGTTTATAATTTTGTCATTCGATACCCTCCTTTGCCGCTGAAACCAAACGCCATTTACCCCGTAGCATTTTTGCCCTTATCGCGCGCAGCCTTCCCATAGATGCAAGGATTCCGATGACCCAAATCGAGGGGGGGATTTTCCCTTTGGGGCATGTGCCGCCCAGCGTCCAAACATGTTTAGGGGGTTTGAACTGGTGATTTAGCGGAAAAATATGGACACAACAGCCCCGGAGTGAACATTTGCCAAAATCCATCTAAGCATTTATATCCTCATTTCAAACCCCCCCGGGTTTATAGGGTAGAAAAAATTTTGTTTATTCGATTTTTTAAACGATATGGATTTAATGAAAAATATTTTTTGTTTTAATCGTTTTAAGTTATAATGAGGAAAAAATAAGCAAAAAATTTTTTTTATTTTTAGATAAAAAAAGGTGACAATAAATATAAATAAGAGAAAAAAACAATGCAGGTCATCGAAGCGTAAAAATGTCAATGAAAAAATAGCCATGGGGGGGGGGGGGGTAACAAGATCCCCCGCCCTCAAACAGAAAGAAGGCTCAGCTCCTCCTTGATAAAGTAATCCTTGATCACAGGTAATGAAGTTCATAGACAGAAAAGGTAGAGAGAGAGAGAGACGACAGAAGACAGACAGACGACAGACAGAAGACAGACAGACGACGAAAGCAGACAGACGACAGACAGACAGCAACAGACAGACAGATGGAGGAGATAGATAAAGGATATAGATAAATATATAGGTTATAGAAATATCGATACAAACTCATATAATTTTATATATATATATAATATATAATATATATTAATATATATATACATATAAAAGTATGTTTTATATCTAT
>NW_023649248.1:0-33263 GCF_015228065.2 Penaeus monodon | reverse complement strand
ATAATTAAAGAAATAAAAATAATAAAAATAAAATAAAATAATAATAAAAAAATAATAAAATATATAATTAATAATAATAATAATAATATGAAATAATGATAATAATAATGATATAGTAAAATATAATAATCTTTAAAATGTTATCCAAATCTCTTTATTCTCATTTATCATCACTATTGTCATGATGAATAAAATTCTGGTAATTATTATCATTATTACCCTAATAATTGCCAGAATCATCAATGAATGGAAAAAACGTCATTTGGAGTCTACTCTCAAAAGGCTATATTTCGCTAGATTTTGCCGCTTTTCGACTTTTGGGATCTTTTTGCTTTTACCTTGTTTTATTATAAATGGACACAATTCATGTTATTATCATCATTATTATCAGATTATCATCATTATTATCGTTATCATCATCACTTATCATATTATCTCAATCATATCACATTGTGCAATTATTATCATCATTATTGCAATTATTATCATTATTTATTGCAAATATGCAGTTATAATATATATTTTTACATATTACTAAGTAACAACTACAATAATAATAGTAATAACAATAATAATAACAATAATAACGTTTTGATAATCACTATTTATATCATTATTTAATTAATATCGTTATACTGTAATTATTACTGTTATAATCAGTTATTTTACAATATACTACCAGTAAAAATAATAATTAATGATAATAATAACAATAATTCAATATGTTAATCAACAATATAATAAACAAATTAGCATTATTATAATTATACTTATTATTATTTTATTATTTTATTATTACAGTTATATATATTTTTGGCAATAATAATAATAATAATAATAATAATTAATAATAATAATAATGAATAATTAGATAAATAATGATAATAATGAATAATAATAATGATAATAGTAACAATAGTAATAATCATCAAATGTATCCAAATTATCTTTATTCTCACTTTTATCATCACTATTTCGTCTCATGATGAATAGAATTTTGGTAATTATTATCATTATTACACTAATAATTGCCAGAATCACAAATGAATGGAAAAACGTCATTTTGGAGTCTACTCTCAAAAGGCTATATTTCGCTAAGATTTTGCGCGTTTTCGACTTTTGGGATTTTTTTTCTTTTACCTGTTTTTTATTATATTGGACACAATTCCTGTTATATCACATTATATCATGATTATCATCATTATTATCGTTATCATCATTCATATCATCATTATCATCCTTATCATCATCATTATCATCATTATTGAACTATTATCAGCATTATTGCAATTATTATAATTATTATGTGCAATTATTGCATTAGAATATATATTTTACCATCTATTACTTAATAACAAACTACAATAATAATAGTAATACACTAATAATAACAATAATAACGTTTTTATAGCATTATGTATATCATTATTTTTAATAATCTCGTGATTACTGTAATTATTACTGTTATAATAGTATTTTACAAATTATACTACCAGTAAAATAATAATAATGATAATAATAAAATTAATAAATATTAATAACACACAATATTATAACAATTAGTATTATTATAATTATATTATTATTTATGATCATTGTATTAGCCAGTTATAATATATTTTTTGGCAATAATACTAATAATTAAAGTAATAATAATAATAATAATAATAATAATAATAATAATAATAATAATAATAATAATAATAATAATAATAATAATAATGATAATAATGATAATAATAATGATAATAGTAATAATAGTAATAATCATCAAATGTTATCCAAATTCTCTTTATTCTCACTTTTATCATCACTATTGTCATGATGAATAGAATTCTGGTAATTATTATCATTATTACCCTAATAATTGCCAGAATCATCAAATAATGGAAAAAAATCATTTGAGTCTACTCTCAAATATATTCAATTTCCCTTTTCACTTTTGATTTTTTTTTTTTACCTTTTTATATATGAAAATTTTATTATCATCATTATTATATATTACTCATTATTATCTATACATCATTTATATCATCATCATTATATCATATTATTAATATCATATTATTAATAATGTATATAATATAATATTATTTATAATATATTTAATATATAAAGTAATAATATAAATTATAAATATTAATAATAATATTAATACATATTATAAAATAGATAATATAATATACATTATTAATAATTGATATAAATATGATAATAAATCAATTTTGGCAATTTATATCTAAGATATTACTAATAATACTATTTAATTATAGATTTATAATTTACTTAATTTATATATAATGAAAATCATTAATATATAATATAATATCAATATTATTATCCAAATCTATTTCCATTTACCTTATATTCATTTGATTATTGAATTTTATTTTTATTATTAATAAATTGAATATCAATGATGAAAATATATCTTTTGATCTATTCAAATATATTTTAATTATACATTTATCACATTTAGTTTTTTATATTTATATTTTTTTAATATATGATTACAATTATGTTATTATATATTATATATATTACTCATATTATAATAATATATATAATATTATATAATATATATAATAACTTTATCAATATTATATCATTATTAATTATTATCATTATTATTGCAATTATTCAGTTATAATATATTTTTGCAATAATAATATAATAAAATAATATAATAATAATAATAAAATAATAATAACAATAATAACGTATTTATATAATAATTATATATATATTAATTAATATGTTATTAGTAATATATATTTAATCATAAAGTTATTATTCAATTATTCACTATAAATCATAATAATGAATAATAAAATAATAATAATAATAATTAATATTATATATAATAATTAATAATTATTATAATTAATGATATATAAGATTTAGATATTTTGCAATAATATCTTATTAAGTATTATCAATATATTTATATAATTAATATATAATAATTATATATAACTAATAATTCATAATATAATAATAATAATATGATTATATATATACTATATCATATTATCCAAATTTCTCTTATTCATCTTTTATCATCCTATTGTCATATTAATGAATTCTGGTATTATATCATTATTATATGATTAAATAATATTTAATCTATACTATAAATACATAATAATATAATAACAATATAATAACAATAATAACGTTTTTATAATCATTTTTATATCATTTATTTTAATTGACTATCGTTATTACTGTAATTATTACTGTTATAATATTATTTTTACACACAATTATACTTACCAGTAAAAATAATAATAATGATAATATAACAATATATTTAATAACAATATTATAACAATTAGTATTAGTTATAATTAATACTTATTATATTATTTTGTTATTATTACATTTATAAGATATTTTTTGGGAATAATACTAATAATAAGGAATAATAATAATAATAATAATAATAATAATCAATAATAATAATATATAATAATAATAATAATAATAATAATAATAATAATAATAATAATGTAATAATGATAATAATAATGATAATAACGTAATAATAGTAATATCATCAAATGGGTTATCCAAATTCTCTTTATCCTCACTTTTATCATCACTATTGTCAATGATATGGGGGAAAATTCTGGTAATTATTATCATTATTACCCCTAATAATTTCCAAATCATCAATGAATGGAAAAAACGTCATTTGGAGTCTACTCTCAAAAGGCTATATTTCGCTAGATTTTGCCGCTTTTTCGACTTGTTGGATTTTGTTTTCTTTACCTTTTTTATTATATATTGACCAATGCTGTTATTATCATCCATTATTATCATGATTATCATCATTATTGATCGTTATCATCATCAATTAGCATCATTATCATCATTATCATCATCATTATCATCATTATTGCAATTATTATCATCGTATTTTGCAATTATTATCATTATTATTGCAATTATTGCAGTTATAATATTTTTTTACATCTATACTAATAACAACTACATAATAATGTATAACAATAATAATAACAATAATACTTTTTTTATAGTCATTATTATATCATTATTTTAATTATATCGTTATTACTGTAATTATTACGTTATAAGAATTATTTTTACATTATACTACCAGTAAAAATAATAATAATGATAATAATAACAATAATAATATTAATACAATATTATAACAATTAGTATTATTAGAATGATACTTATGAGTATTATTAGTGTTAGTATTACAGTTTAATATATTTTTTTGGCAATAATACTAAATAATTAAAGTAATAATAATAATATAATAATAATACAGGAATAATAATAATAAAAATATAATATAATAATAATAATAATAATAATATAATAATGATAATAATGATAATCATAATGTAATAGTATATAGTATAATCATCAATGTTTCCAAATTCTCTTTATTCTCACTTTTTATCATCACTATTGTCCGGAGGAATAGAAATTCTGGTAGTTTAGTATCATTATTACCCTATAATTGCCAGATCGTCAATGAATGGAAAAAACGTCATTTTGGAGTCTACTCTCAAAGGCTATATTTCGCTAGATTTTGCCGCTTTTCGGGACTTTTGGGATTTTTTTTCTTTTACACTTTTTTATTATATATGGACACCATTCCTGTTATTATCATCATTATTAATCCATGATTATCATCATTATTATCGTTATCACATCATTATCATCATTATCATCATTATCATCATATTATCATCATTATTGCAATTGTAGAATCATTATTGGCAATTTATTATCAGTTTTTTGCAATTATTTGCAGTGTTATATATATATTTTTTACATCTATACTAATAACAACTACAATAATTAATAGTAATACCACTAATAATAACAATATAACGTTTTTATAATCATTATTTATATCATTGTTTTTTAATTAATTATCGTTATTACTGGTAATTATTACTGTTATAATAATTATTTTTACATTATACACCAGTAAAAATAAGAATAATGATAATAATAACAATAAAATATAATAACAATATTATAACATTAGTATTATTAATACATTATACTTTATTATGATTATTATTGTTATTATTACAGTTATAATTATATTTTTTTGGCAATATCCTATCAATTAAAGTAATAATAATAAAAATAATAATAATAATAATAATAATAAGAATGAAGAAGATGATAAAAATAATAATAATAAAAATAATAATAATAATAAGAATAATCATATAATGATAATAATGATTAATACAATGATAATATAAGAATAGTAATATCATCAAATGTTATCCAAAGTCTGCTTGTATTCTCACGTTTTTCATCACATTTCATGATGAATAGAATTCTGGTAATTCTATCATTACTTACCTAATAATTGCCAGAATCATCAAATGATGGAAAAAACTTCATTTTTGAGTCTACTCTCAAAGCTATATTTCGCTAGATTTTGCCGCTTTTTCGACTTTTGGGATTTTTTTCTTTTACCTTTTTTTATTTATTGGCACAATTCCTGTTTATTATCATCATTATTATCATGATTATCACATTATTACGATCATCATCATTATCATCATTATCATCATTATCATCATCAGTATCATCATTATTGCAATTATTTCATCATTATTGCAATTATTATCATTATTATTGCAATTTATTGCAGTTATAACTATATAATTTTTTACATCTATACTAATAACAACTACAATAATAATCAGTAATAAACAATAATAATAACGAATAATAACGTTTTTTATAATCATTATTATATCATTATTTTAATTAATATCGTTATTACTGTAAGTAATTTACGGTTATAATAATTATTTTGACAATGATACTACCAGTAAAATAATATAATGATAATAATAACAATATAATATTAATAACAATATTATAACAATTCGGTATTATTCATAGATTATAACTTATTATTTATTAGTTTTTGTTATTATTACAGTTATCATATATTTTTGTCAATAATAACTAATCTTAAAGTCAATAATAATATATCATAAATAATAATAAATAATAAATAATAATGAATAATAATATAATAATAATAATATAATAATAATAATAATAATAATAATGATAATAATGATAATATATGATAATAGTAATAATAGTAATATCATCAAATGTATCCAAATTCTCTTTATTCTCACTTTTCCATCCTATTGTCTGATGAATAGAATTCTGGTAATTATTCATTATTACCGCTAATAATGCGCCAGAATCATCAAATGAATGGAAAAACGTCATTTTGGAGTCTACTCTCAAAGGCTATTTTCGCTAGATTTTCCGCTTTTTCGACTTTGGGATTTTTTTTCGTTTTACCGTTTTGTATTATATATGGACACAATTCCTGTTATTATCTCCTTATTATCATGATTATCATCATTATTATCGTTATCATCATCATTATCATCATTATCATCTTGTCTAATCATCATTATCATCATTATTGCAATTATTATCATCATTATTGCATTATTATCATTATTATTGCAATTAGTGCAGTTAGAATATATATTTTTCATCCTATACTAATAACACTACAATAATAATAGTAAGACAATAATAATAACAATAATAACGTTTTTATAATCATTATTTATATCATTATTTTAATTAATATCGTTATTACTGTAATTATTACTGGTATACTATTATTTTTTACAATTATACTACCAGTAAAAATAATAAAATAGTATATAATAACATAATAATAGTAGATAACAATATTATAACAATTAGTATTATATAATTCTACTTATTATATTATTATTGTTATTATTACAGTTATAATTATTTTTTGGCATCATACTAATAATTAAGTAATAATAATATAAGAATAATTAAGTATAATAATAATAATAATAATGAATAATAATAATACTAATAATCCTAATAGATAATAATGATAATAATGATAATAATAATGATAATAGTAATAATAAGTAATAATCATCAAATGTTTTTCCAAATTCTCTTTATTCTCACTTTTCTCATCACTATTTTCATGAATGAATAGAATTCGGGTAATTATTATCATTATTACCTAATAATTGCCAGAATCAATCAAATGAATGAAAAACGGTCATTTTGAGCTACTCTCAAAGGCTATATTTCGCTAGATTTTGCCGCTTTTTCGACTTGTGTTGGATTTTTTTTCTTTTACCTTTTTTATTATATGATGGACACAATTCCTGTTATTATCATCATTACTTATCATGATTCTCACATCATTATTATCGTTATCACATCATTATCATCATTACATCATTATCATCATCATTATCATCGTTATGCAATTATTATCATCATTATTGGCAATTATATCATTATTATTGCAATTATTGCAGTTATAATATATATTTTTACAATCTATACTAGAACCAACTAAATAATATAGTAATCAACAATAATATAAGCAATAATAACGTTTTTATAATCATTATTTATATCATTATTTTAATATATCGTTATTACTTGTAATTATTACTGTTATAATAATTATTTTTAACAATTATACTACCAGTACAATATAATAGGATAATAATACAATATAATTTAATAACAATAGTATAACATTAGTATTATATAATTATACTTATTATTATTATTATTGTTTATTATTACAGTTTATAAGATATTTTTTGGCAAATATACTAATAATTAAAGTAGATAATAATAATAATAATAATCGTAATAAATAGCTAATAATAATAAGAATAATAATAATAAAATAATAATAATAATCATAATAATAATAATAAATGGAAATATCAATAATGATATTACTAATGATAATAGTAAATATAGTAATAATCACAAATGTTATCCAAATTCTCTTATTCTCACTTTTATCATCACTATGTCATGATGATAGAATTCTGTAATTATTATCATTATTACCTCTAATAATTGCCAAATCATCAATGAATGGTACAACACTTCATTTTGGAGTCTACTCTCAAAAGGCTATATTTTCGCTAGTTTTGCCGCTTTTTCGACTTTTTGGATTTTTTTTCTTTTTACTTTTTTTATTATATTTGGACACAATTCCTGTTTATTATCATCATTATTATCATGGATTATCATCATTATTATCGGTTATCATCTCATTATCATCATTAGCACAGTATCATCATCATGATCATATCATTAAGTGCATTATGTATCTCATTATTGCAATTATTATCATTATTTTGCAATTATTGGTCAGTTATAATATATATTTTTACATCTATACTAATACCCAACTACAATAATACTAGTAATAACAATAATAATAACAATAATAACGTTTTTATAATCATTATTTATATCAGTATTTTAATTAATATCGTTATTACTTAATTATTACTGTTATAATAATTATTTTTTTACAATTAACTACCATAAAAATAATAAGAATGAGAAAATAACACTAATAATATTAATACATATTATACAATTATAATTATTTATAATTATCCTTATATTGTTTTTATTGTTATTATTACAGTTATATATATTTTTTGGCAATAATACTAATAATTTAAAGTAATAATATAAATAATAATAATAATAATAATAATATAATAATAATAATAATAATAATAATAACAATAATAATATAATAATAATAAAGATGATAATAAGGAGAATAATATGAGTAATAGTAATAATAGTTAAGAATCATCAATGTTATCCAAATTTCTCTTTATTCTACTTGTATCATCACTATTGTCTGAGATAGATTCTGTCCTTATTATCATTATTACCCTAATCATTGCCAGAATCATCAATGAATGAAAACGTCATTTTGGAGTGCTACTCTCAAAAGGCTATATTTCGCTAGCAATTTGGCCGCTTTCGGGACTTTGGGATTTTGTTTTCTTTTACCTGTTTTATTATATATGGACACAATTCCGTTATGATCATCATTATTATCATGATTATCATCCATATTATCGTTATCATCATCATTATCATCATTATCATCTTATCATCATCATTATCATCATTATTGCACTTTTATCATCATTATTGCAAATTTTTATTAACATCATTATATTGCAATTAATGCAGTTATCAATATATATTTTTACATCATACTATAACAACTACATAATAATATAATCACTAATAATAAAATATAACGTTTTTATAATTCATTCTTTATATAATTATTGTTAATTAATATCGTTATTACTGTATTATTACTGTTTATAATAATTATTTTTACAATTATACTACTCATTAAAAATAATAATAATTATAATAATAACAATAATATATAATAACAATATTTAACAATTAAGTATTAGTATATTATACTTATTATTATTATTATTGTTATTTTACAGTTATAGATATATTTTTTGGCAATAATACTAATAATTAAAAGTAATAAGAATAATAATAATAAGAATAAGAATAATAAATAAAATAATAATAATAATAATAATAATGTTAATAATGTTATAAATAATGATAATAGTAATCATATTAATAATCCATCAAATGTTCATCCAAATTCTCTTTATTCTCACGTTTATCATCACTATTGTCTGATGAATAGAATTCTGGTATTATTATCATTATTACCCTAATAATTGCCAGAATCATCAAATGAATGGAAAAACCGGCTGTTGGAGTCTACTCTCAAAAGGCTATATTTCGCTAGATTGTTGCAGCTTTTTCGACTTTTTGGATTTTTTTTCTTTTACCTTTTTTTATTATATATGGAACAATTCCCTGTTATTATCATCATTATTATCATGATTATCATCATTATTATCGTTATCATCATCATTATCATCATTATCATCATTATCATCATCATTATCATCATTATTGGCAAATGATTATCATCATATTGCAATTAATTATCATTTATTTTGGTCAATTATTGCAGTTATAATATATATTTTACATCTATACTAATAACAAACTACAATAATAATATAATAACAATAATAATAACAATAATAACTTTTTTATAATCATTATTTAATATCAATTATTTTTAAGGTAAATATCGTATTACTGTAATTATACTGTTATAATATTAGTTTTACAATTATACTACCAGTAAAATAATATATAATGATAATAAATAACATAATAACTATTAATAACATATTATAACAATTAGTATTATTATAATTATACTTATTATTATTATTATTGTTAGTATTACAGTTTAATATGTTGTTGGCAATATACTATATTAAAGTAATAATAATAAAATTAATAATATACTAAAATAAATAATAATAATAATAAATAATATAATAATAATCAATATTGATAATAAAAAAATAATGATAATACTGATAATAATAATGATACTATAATCCTAGAATAATCATCAAATGTTATCCAAAGTCTCTTATTCTCACTTTTTATCATCATTTGTCATGATGAATAGAATTCTGGTCATTATTATCATTATTACCCTAATAATGGCCAGAATCTCAATGAATGAAAAACTCATTTTGGGAGTCTACGCGCAAAGCTATATTTCGCTAGATGTTGCCGCTTTTCGACTTTTGGGATTTTTTTTCTTTTCCTTTTTTTATATATATGGACACAATTCCTGTTAATATCATCATTATTTATCCTTGATTTCATCATTTTATCGTTATCATCATCATATCATCATTATCATCATTATCATCATCATTATCATCATTATTGCAATATTATCATCATTATTGCAATTTTTATTATCATTTTATTGCAAGTATGCAGTTTAATAGATATTGTTACATCTATACTAATACAACTAAATAATATAGTATAACAATAATAATAACACATAATAACGTTTTTATAATCATTATTTATATCATTATTTTAATTAATATCGTTTATTACTGTAATTATTACTGTTATAATAATTATTTTTACAATTATACTACCAGTAAAAATAAGTAATTGATAATAATAACATAATAATATTAATAACAATATTAAACAATTAGTTATATTATAATTATACTTATTATGATTATTTTGTTATTATTAACGTTATAATACTATTTTTTGGCAATAATACTAATAATTAAGGTATAATAATTAATAATAATAATCATAATAATAATAATAATAATAATAATCATAATATAATAATAATAATAATAATAATAAAATACTACTAATAGATATAATGATAATAATAATGATATAGTAATAATGTATAATCATCAAATGTTATCCAAATTCCTCTTTATTCTCACTTTTATCATCACTATGTCATGATGAATAGAATTCTTGGTAATCTATTATCATTATTCCCTAAAAATTTGCAGAATCATCAAATGACTTGAAAAAAACGTCATTTTGGAGTCTACTCTCAAAAGGCTATATTTCGCTAGATTTTGCCGCTTTTTCGACTGTGGGATTTTTTTCTTTTACCTTTTTTTATTATATATGGACACAATTCTGTTATGATCAGCGTATTATCAGGATTATCAGCATTATTATCGTGGATCATCATCATGTATCATCATATCATCATGTATGACATCATCATTATCATCAATTATTGTCAATTATTACTCATCATTATTGCAATTATTATCCAATTATTATTCAATTATTGCAGTTATAATATATATTTTTCATCTATACTAATAACACAACTACAATAATAATAGTAAGAACAATAATAATAACAAAATAACGTTTTTATAATCATTAATTATATGCATTATTTTAATTAATATCGTTATTACTGTAATTATTACTGTTATAATAATTTTTTTTACAATTATCTACCAGTACAATAATAATAATGATAGATAATAACAATAATAATATTAGATAACAATATTATAACATTAGTATTATTATAATTATACTTATTATTATTATTATTGTTATTATTACAGTTATAATATATTTTTTTGGCAATAATACTAATAAGTAAGTAATAATAATAATAAATAAAATTTAATAATAATATAATATAATATAAATAATAATAATATAATAATAATAATTAATAATAATATAATAATATAATGATATATGATAAGAATAATGATAATAGTATAATAGTATCATCCTCAAATTTTTATCTCAAATTCTCTTATTCTCACTTTTATCATCACTACATTGTCCATGATGATAGAATTCTGGTAATTTATTATCATTATTACCCTAATAATTGCCAGAATCCATCAAATGAATGGAAAAAACGTCTTTGAGTCTACTCTCAAAAGGCTATGGTCGCTAGATTGTGGCCGCTTGGTCGACTTTTGGATTTTTTTTCTTTTACCTTTTTTTATTATATATGACACAATTCCGGTTATATCATCATTATTATCATGATTATCATCATTATTTACGTTATCATCATCATTATCATCATATCATCATTATCATCATCATTATCATCCTTATTTGCAATTATTATCATCATTATTCAATTATTATCATTATTATTGCAATTATTGCAGTTATAATATATATTTTTTTACATCGCATACTAAGACAACTACAATAATAAGAGGTAATAACAATAAGATAACAATAATAACGTTTTTATAATCATTATTTTTCATTATTTTAATTAATATCCGTTATTACTGTACATTATTACTGTTATACTCAATTATTTTTACATTATACTACAAGTAAAAATAATAATAATATCATCATAACAACTCATAATTAATACAATATTATACCAATTGTATTAATTATAATTATACGTATTATTATTATTATTGTTATTATTACAGTTATAATATATTGTTGCAAGAATACGAATAATTGAAAGTAATAATAATATAGTAATAATAATAATAATAATTCCTAATACTAATAATAATACTATACTCCATACTATACTCATACATAATACATAGGATAATAACTGATAATAATAATGATAATAAATAATAGTAATAAGCATACAATGTTATCCAAATTCTCTTTATTCTCACTTTTATCAATCACATTGTCTGATGAAATAGAATCTCTGTATTTTATCAGTATTACCCTAGATTGCCAGAATCTCAAATGAATTGAAAAAACGTCATTTTGGAGTCTACTCTCAAACGGCTATATTTCCAGATTTTGCCGCTTTTTCGACTTTTGGGATTTTTTTTCTTTTACCTTTTTTTTTATTATATATGGACATAATGTCTGTTTTATCATCATTATTATCATGATTATCAGCATATTATCGTTATCATCATCATTATCATCAGTTCATCATTATCATCATCATATCATCATTATTGCAATGTATTAATCAGCATTTATTGCAATTATTATCATTATTATTGCACATTATGGCGTAACTATATATTTTTTACAGCCTATACTAATACCCACTACAATAATAATAAGTAATCACACATAACTAATCACAATAATAAACGTTTTTATGAATCCTTATTTAATATCATTATTTTAAAATTTTCACTAAAATCGTTATTACTGTAATTATTTACTGTTATAATAATTATTTTTAAATTATACTACCGTAAAAATAATAATAATGATAATAATAACAATAATAATGGAAGAACAATATTATAACATTAGTATTAATTATAATTATACTTATGATTATTATTATTGTTATTATTACGTTTTATAATATATTTTTTGGCCCTAATACTAATAATTAAAGTAATAATCATACTAATTACTAATAATATTAATACTTCTCTAATAATAATAATAATTATTATATTATTAATAATAATAATAATAATAATAATAATGAAATAAGATAATAATATGATAATATAATAATAGTATAATCATCAAATGTTATCCAATGTCGCTTTATTCTCACCTTTATCATCACTATGGTCATGATGAGATAGAATCTGGTAATTATTATCAGTATTACCCTAAAAATTGCCAGAATCATCAAATTAATGGAAAAAACGTCATTTTGGAGTTCTACTCTCAAAGGCTATATTTCGCTCAGATTTGCCGCTTTTTCGCTTTTGGGATTTTTTTTCTTACCTTTTTTTATTATATATGGACACAATTCCGGTTATTATCATCATTATTTCATGATACATCATTATTATCGTTATCATCATCATTATCATCATTATAATCTTTTTCATCATCATTCGCATCATTATTGCAATTATTATCATCAGTATTGCAATTATTATCATTATTATTGCAATTATTGCGGTTATAATATCTATTTTTACATCTATACTATCACCACTACAATAATAATAGTAATAACAATAGATTAATACCAATAATAACGTTTTTATAATCATTAGTTTTATCATTATTTTACTTAATATCGTTATTACTGTAATTATTACTGTTATAATAATTATTTTGTACAATTATACTACCAGTAAAGAATAATAATGATAATAATAACATAATGAATAGTATAACAATATTAAACAATAGTATTATTATATATACTTATTGTTATTATATTGTTATTATTACAGTTCTAATATATTTTTGGCAATAATACTAATAATAAGTAATAATAATAATAATAATAATAATAACTAATAGATATACTAATAATATAATAATAATGAGAATAATATAATAATAATGATAATAGTAATAATATATAATCTCAAATGTTATCCAAATTTCTCTTTATTATCACTTTTTCATCACTATGTCATTCTGATAAGTAGAATTCTGTAATTATTATCATTATTACCCTAATAATTTCTCAGATCATCAAATAATTGAAAAACTTCATTTGGAATTCTACTCTCAAAGGCTATCTTTCCGCTAGATTTTGCCGCTTTTTCGGGGGGGGGGGGGGAACTTTTGGATTTTTTTCTTTACCTTTTTTTATATAATGGAACACAATTCCTGTTATTCATCATTATTATCATGATTATCATCATTATTATCGTTATCATCATCTTATCATCATCTATCATCATTATCATCATCATTATCACATTATTGCCATTATTATCACTCATTATTGCAATTTTATCAGGATTAGTGCAATTATTGCAGTATAATATATATTGTTTACATCTATACTATAACAACTACGAATAATAATAGTAATACAATAATATAACAATAATACGTTTTTATAATCATTATTTATATCATTATTTTAGATTAATTCGTTATTACTGTAATTATTACTGTTTATAATAATTATTTTTACAATTATACTACCAGTAAAAATAATATAAATGATAATGAATAACAATCATATATAATAACAATATTAGAACAATTAGTATTAGTATAATTATACTTATATTATTATGTATTGTTATTATTACAGTTATAATATATTTTTTTTTTTTTTTTGGCAATAATACTAATAATTAAAGTAATAGTAATAGCTAATAATAATATAATAGTAAATTTAATCATAATAATAATAATAATAATAATTAAGGAGAAGAATATATAGAAGAATAATAATGATATGAATAATAATAATGATAATAGTAATAATAGTAATAACACAATGTTATCCAAATCTCTTTATTCTCACTTTTCATCATCACTATTGTCATGATTAATAGAATTCTGTAATTATTATCATTATTACCCTAATAATTGCCAGAATCATCAAATGAAATGGAAAAAACGTCCATTTTGGAGTCTACTCTCAAAAGGCATATTGCGCTAATTTTGCCGCTTTTCGACGTTTGGGATTTTGTTTTGACAGGGGAACCGTTTTTTATATATATGGACACAATTCCTGTTATTATCATCATTATTATCATGAGTATCATCATTATTAATCGTTATCATCATCATTATCATCATTATCATCATTATCATCATCATTATCTCATTATTGCAACTTTATTATCATCATTATTGCAATTATTATCATTATTATTGCAATTATTGCAGTTATAATATTATTTTTTTACATCTTATACTAAGAACAACTCAATATAAAGTAATAACAATAATAATAACAATAATCGTTTTTATAATCAGTATGTATATCCATTATTTTAATTAAGATCTTATTACTGTAATTATTACTGTACATCATTAATTTTTACAAATTTTTTTGTTATAAACTACCAGTAAAACTAATAATATGAAATAATAACAATTAATAAATATAAATAACAATATTATAACAATTAGTATTATTATAATTATACTTATTATTCTTATTATTGTTATTATTACAGTTTAATATATATTTTTTGGGCATAATACTAATAATTAAAGTATAATAATAATAATAATAATAATAATAATAATAATAATAATAATAATAATAATAATAATAATTATCATAATAATAATAATAATAACTGGATAATAATGTGCTACTAATCATGATAATAGTATAATAATGAAGGAGAGTAATAACATCAATGTTATCCATTCTCTTATTCTCACTTTTATCATCACTATTGTCATGATGATAGAATTCTGGTAAAATTTATTATCATTATTACCCTAATAATTGCCAGAATCACAAATGAATGGAACCAACGTTCATTTTTGGAGTCTACTCTCACAAGGCCTCTATTCGCTAGATTTTGCCGCTTTTTCGACTTTTGGGATTTTTTTTCTTTACCTTTTTTTAATTATATATGGACACATTCCTGTTAGTAGCATCCAGTATTTATCATGATTATCATCATTATTACGTTTATCATCACATTAGCATCATTATCATCATTTATCATCATCATTATCATCATTTCTTGCTATTATTATCATTATTCTTGCCATTATTATCATTATTCTTGCTATTATTGTCAGTTATAATATATATTTTTACATCTATACTAATACACAACTACAATAATAATAGTAATAACAATTAATAATAACATAAATATACGTTTTTATAATCATTATTTAATCATTATTTTAATTAATTCGTTATTCTGTAATTATACTGTTATAATAATTATTTTTACATTATAAACTACCAGGAAAATAAATATAATGATAATAATAACAATATAATATTAATAACAATATATAACATTCTTATTATTATAATTATACTTATTATTATTATTATTGTTATTATTACAGTTATAGATCTATTTTTTGGCAATAATCTACTATTAAAGTATAATAATAATAATTATCATAATAATAAAATAATAATAATAATAATAAGAATAATAATAATAAGAATAATAAAATAAGAATAATAATAATAGAATAATAAGGATAAAATAATGATAATAGTAAGAATAGTAAATCATCAAATTTAATCCAAATCTCTTTATTCTCCACTTTTATCATCACTATTGTCATGATGGAATAGAATTTCTGGTAATTATTAGCATTATTACCCTAATGAATTGCCAGAATCCATCAAATGAATGGAAAACGGTATTTTGGAGTCTACTCTCAAAGGCTATATTCGCTAGATTTGCCGCTTTTTCTACGTTTGGGAGGTTTTTTCTTTACCTGTTTATTATATATGGACACAATTCCTGTTATTATCATCATATTATCATGATTATCATCATTATTATCGTTATCATCCTCATTATCATCATTATCATCATTAGCACTCATTATCATCATTATTGTCAATTATTATCATCATTATTGCAATTATTATCATTATTATTGCATTATTGCAGTTATATATATATTTTTACATCTATACTAATAACACAGCAATAATAATAGTAATAACATAATAATATACAATATACGTTTTTATAATCATTATTTATATCATTATTTAATTAATATCGTTATTACTGTAATTATTACGGTTATAATAAGGTATTTTTAACAATTATACTACCAGTAAAAATAATAGTCATTATAATACTAACAATAATAATGAGTATAACAATATTTAACAATTTAGTATTATTATAATTCATACTTCTTATTTATTATTATTGTTTTTATTACATTTATAATATTTTTTTGCAATAATACTAATAAGTAAGTAATAATAAATAATAATATTTAAATATTAATAATAATACTAATACTAATAAGATAATAATAATATAATAATAATAATAATAATAATAATAATAAATGAAATATGATAATAATAATGAGAATAGTAATATAGTATATTCATTCAAATGTTATCGCAAATTCTCTTTATTCTCACTTTTATCATCACTTTTTCATGATGAATAGACTTCTGGTAATTATTATCATTATTACCCTAATAATTTGCCAGATCCATCAATAATTGGAAAACGTCATTTTGGGTCTACTCTCAAAAGGCTATATTTCGCTAGATTTTGCAGCGTGTTTCAACTTGGATTTTTTGCTTTTACCTTTTTTTATTATATCTGGACACCATTCCTTTATTACATCATTATTATCATGATTATCATCATTATTTATCGTTATCATCATATTAATCATCATTACATCATTATCATCATCATTATCATCATTATTGCAATTATTATCATCTTATGCAATTATTATCATTATTATTGCAATTATTGCAGGTATAATATATATTTTTTACATCTATACTAATAACACTAAATATAATAGTAATGACAATAATAATACAATAATAACGTTTTTATAATCATTATTTATATCATTATTTTAATTAGATCGTTTATTACTGTAATTAATTACTGTTAAATAATTATTTTTACAATATCCTACCAGAAAATACTACATAATGATAATATACAATAATAATATTAAAACAATATAATAACAATTAGTTTATTATAATTAATACTTATTAATTATTAGTATTGTTATTATTACAGTTAATAATATATTGTTTGGCAATAATCTAAAGTAAAGTAATAATAATATATAATAATAATAATAAATAATAATATAATAATAATAATATAATAATATAATAATAATAATAATAATATATAATAATATATAATTATTATATAATTCAATGTATCTAATTTCATTTATTCTACTATTGCAATATAATCTGAATAATATATTTGCAATTATTCTAACTAATATTGCAAATTTTCATGTATGTAAACTTATTTTGTCTTTTAAGCTATTTTTTAGATTTTGCCTTTTTTCCTTTTTTTTTGTTTTTGACTTTTTTTATTATTTATGCAATTCCATTATTATCATCATTTTTATATATCATCATTTTATATTATCATCATTATTATATATTATCATATTATCATATCATCATATTATTATTTTTTCATCATTATAATTACATATTATATTATTCAATATCATTATAATATATATTTTTAATATACATTAAATATTATAATCTTATTTATATAATACAATTATAATATTATGTAATTATATTATTATATTATTTTTTATATATATTAATTAATAATATATAATATAATAATGATAATAATATAATAATATATAATAATAATAATAATACTCTAATACTACTAATAATAATAATGATAATATGATAATAATAATGATAGTAGTAATGAATAGTAATAATCTCAACTGTTATCCAAATTCCGCTTTATTCTCACTTTTAATCATCACTATTTGTCAGATGATCGAATTCTGGTAATTATAAATCATTATTACCCTAATAAGTGCCAGAATCATCAAGGAATGGAGAAAAAAGTCATTTTGGAGTCTACTCTCAAAAGGCTTATATTTCGCTAGATTTTGCCGCTTTTTTCACTTTTGGGATTTTTTTTTTCTTTTACTTTTTTATTTATATGGACACCAATTCAATTCCTTTTATTTCATCATTATTATCATGATTTCATCATTATTATCGTTATCATCACATTATCATCATTATCAGCATTATCATCATCATTAATCATCATTATTGCAATTATTATCATCATTATTGCCATTATTATTCATTATTTTGCAATTATTGCAGTTATATATATTTTATTACATCTATGACTATAACACTACAAATAATATTAAAACCATAATAATAACATAATAACGTTTTTATACTCATTATTTATATCCTTATTTTAATTATATCGGTTATTCACTGTAATTATTACTTGTTAGAATATTATTTTTACAATTATACTACCAGTCCAAATAATAATAATGATAATAAAACATAATCAATTTAATAACCACTATTTAACAATTATATTAATTATTATAATTCTACTTATTATTATTATTATTGTTATTCTTGACAGTTATAATATATTTTTTGGCAATAATACTAATAATTAAGTAATAATAATAATAATAATAATATACTTAAATAATATAAAATAATAATAATATAACTAATAATAATATAATAATCAATATAATAATGAATAATAATGATAATAATAATGACATAGTAATAATATAATATCATCAAATGTTTCCAATTCTCTTTATCTCACTTTTATCATCACTATTGTCATGATGAATAGAATCTGGTAATTATATAGCATTATTACCCTATTATTGCCAGAATCAGCAAATGAATGGAAAAACGCCATTTTGAGTCTACTCTCAAAGGCTATATTTACGCTAGATTTTGCCGCTTTTTCGACTTTTGTGGGATTTTTTTTTCTTGTCCTTTTTTTATTATAATGGACACAATTCCTGTTATTATCATCATTATTATCATGTTATCATCATTATTATCGTTATCATCATCATTAGCATCATTATCATTATTCTCATCATCATTATCATCATATTGCAATTATTATCATCATTATTGCAATTATTATCATTATTATTGCAATTATTGCAGTTTAATATATATTTTTTACATCTATACTATAACCTACATAATATTAGTAATACAACTAATAATAACAATAATAAACGTTTATAATCATTATTTATATAATTATTTTATTCTATCGTTATTACTTGTATTATTACTGTTATAAAATTATTTTTACAATTTACTACCAGTAAAATAATAATAATGATAATAATAACAATAATAATTATTAATACAATATTATAACAATTAGTATTATATATAATTTACTTATTATTATTATTATTGTTATTATTACAGTTATATATATTTTTGGCAATAATCTAATATTCAAGTAATACTAATAATAATAATAATAATACTAATATAAGATAAAATAATATATAATATAATCATCATAATACTCATAATAATCATAATGATAATAATGATAATATATGATATAGTAATAATCGTAAATAATGCATCAAATGTTTCCAAATTCTCTATTACTTCTCACGTTTTATCATCATATTGTCATGAGGAACTAGAATTCTGGTAAGTATTATCATTATTACCTAATAATTTGCCAGAATCATCATAATGAATGGAAAAAACGTCATTTTGGCGTCTCTCTCAAGGCTATAGTTCGCTAATTTTGCACGCTTTTTCGGACTTTTGGGATTTTGTTCTTTTAACCTTTTTTTATTATCTCGGGAACACAATTCCTGTTTTATCATCATTATTTCATGATTATCATCATTATTATCGTTACTCATCATTATCATCATTATCATCATTATCATATCCCATTATTCATCATTATTGTCAATATTATCATCATTATTGCAATTTATGATCATTAATTATTGCAATTATTGGCAGTTATAATATATAATTTTTGACATCTAGACTATAACCTACACTAATAATAGTATAAACAATAATAATAACAATAAATAACGCTTTTATTAATCATTTTTATATCATTATTTTTTAATTAATATCCTTATTACTGTAATTATTACGTTATAATAATATTTTTACATTATACTACCAGTAAAATAATAATATGATCATAATAACAATAATAATATTATAACATAATTATAACCAATTAGTATTATTATAATTATCTTATTATTATTATTAATGTTATTATTACAGTTTAATATATGTTTTTGGCATAATACTACTAATTAACGTAATATACATAATCTATAATAATAATTAATAATAATAATAATAATAATATAATAATAATAATAATAATAATAATAATAATAGATAATGATAATATGATAATAATACATGATAATATACATATAGTAACTAATCTCACATGTTATCCATTCTCTTTATTCTCACTTTTCTCAATCTACTATTGCATGATGAATAAATTCTGGTATTCTTATCATTATTACCCTAATACATTACCACAGAAATCATCAAATGAATGGAATAACGTCATTTTGGAGTCTACTCTCAAAGGCTATATTTCGCTAGATTTGCCGCTTTTGAGTACTTTTGGGATTTTTTTCTTTTACCTTTTTTATTATATATGGACACAATTCCCTTTATATTCATCATTATTATCATGATTATCATCATATTATACGTCTTCTCATCATCTTATCATCATTATCATCATTTATCATCATCATTATCATCAGTCTTGCAATTATTATCATCATTATTGCAATTATTATCATTATTTGAATTGCGATTATTGCAGTTATACTATATATTTGTACATCTTACTAATACCAACTACAATAATATAGTAATAACATAATAATACAATAATAACTTTTTTATAATCATTATTTATATCTTATTTTAATTAATATCGTTATTACTGTAATTATTCTGTTTTCTCTAATTATCTTTACAATTATACATCCGTAAATAATAATAATGTATAATATAACATAATATATATTCATAACAATAGTTAAAACAATTAGTATTTATAATTATACTTATTATTAATTATTATTGTTATTATTACAGTTTATAATATATTTTTTGGCATAATACTATAATTTAACGTTAATAATATATATAATAATAATATATAATAATAATAATAATAATATATAATAATAATAATAAATATAATAATAAGATATATATAAATGATAATAATAATGATAATAGTAATATACGTAATATCATCAATGTTATCCAAATTCTCTTTTATATCTCCTTTTGTCATCAGCTATTGTCATGATGAAATAGAATTCTGGTAATATTCTCATTATTACCTATAATTGCCAGAATATCAAATGAATGGAAAAAACGTCATTTTGGGAGTCTACTCTCAAAGCTATATTTCGCTGATTTTGCCGCTTTTTCAGGGGGGGGACTTTTGGGATTTTTTTCTTTTCCTTTTTTATTATATATGACACAATTCCCTGTTATTATCATCATTATCATCATTATTATCATCATTATTCTCCTTATCATCATCATTATCATCATTATCAATCTTATCATCAATCATTATCTCTTATTTTCAATGAGTATCTCATATTGCAATTATTATCAGATATTGCAATATTGCAGTTATAATATAGATTTTACAATCTATACTAATAACAACTACACATAATCATATGTAATAACAATAATAATAACAAATAATAACGTTTTTATAATATTATTTTATATCATTATTTAATTACTATCGTTATTACTGTAATTTATTACTGTTATATAATTATTTTTTACATTGATACTCCGAGTAAAAATAATAATATGATAACAATTAACATATAATATTAATAACATATTTATAACAATTAGTGATTATTATCGTTGTACTTATATGTATTAATTTTGTTTTATTATTACAGTTATAATAGTAATTTTTTGGCAATAATCCTAATAATTAAAGTAATATAATAATAATACCAATAATAATATAATAATATGACTAACATAATAATCATACTAATAATAATAATAATAATACTAATAATGATAATAATGATATAATAATGAAATAATAGTAATAATAAGTAAATAATCATCAATGTGATCCAATCTCTTTTATTCTCAACTTTTATCATCACTATTGTCATGATGACTAGAATTCTGGTAATTACTCATTATTTACCCTAATAATTGTCAGAATCATCAAATGCAGGAAAAACAACGTCATTTTGGGAGTCTACTCTCAAAAGGCCTATATTTTCTCTAGATTTGCCGAGCTTTTTCGACTTTTGGATTTTTTTCTTTTTTTTTTTTGTTTACCTGTTTTATTAATATGGACACATTCCTTGTTATTACATAATTATTATCATGATTATCCTCATTATTTATCGTAGCATCATCATTATCATCATTATCTCATATCATCATCATTATCATCAGTATTGCAATTATTATCATCATTATTGACGTTATTATCATTATTATTGCAATTATTGCAGTTATAAATATATATTTTTACATCTATCACTAATAACACCTACACATAATACATGTATAACAATAATAATAACCATAAATACCTTTTTTTATAATCATTATTTATATCATTATTTTAATTAATATCCGTTATTACTGTACTTATTACTGCTATAATAATTTATTTTTACAATTATAAACTACCCAGTAAAATATAATATGATATAATAACAATATAATATTAATAACATATTATAACATTATTCATTATTACGTAATTATACTTATTATTATTAGTATTTGTTATTATACAGTTATAATAGATTTTTTGGCAATAATACTACTAATTCAGTAATAATAATAATAATAATAATACATAATAATAAAATAATAATAATAATAATATATAACATAATAATAAGAATAATAATCATATATGATGATAATAATGATAATAATAATGATACCATAGTAATACTCATAATAATCATCAAATGTGATCCAATATTCTCTTTATCTCACTTTTAATCATCACTATTGTCATGATTAAATAGAATTCTGGGTAATTATTCTCCATTATTACCCTAATAGATTGCCAGAAATCATCAAATGAATGAAAAAACGTCATTTTTGTATCTACTCTCAAAAGGCTATATTTTCGCTAGATTTTGCGCTTTTCGACTTTTGGGATTTTTTTTTCTTTACCTTTTTTTTATTATATATGGACACAATTCCTGTTATTATCATCATTATTATCATGATTATCATCATTATTATCGTTATCATCATCATTATCCTCATTATCCTCCTATCATCATCTATTAATCATCATTATTGCAATATTATCATCATTATTGCAATATTAATCATTATTATTGCAATTTATTCAGTTTAAGATATATTTTAGCTCTATACTAAATACCTCAATAATAATAGAATAACAATAATAATACAATAAGAACGTTTTTAATAAATCATTATTTATATCATTTTATAATTACTTCGTTATTACTGTAATTATTACTGTTATAATAATTCTTTTACAATTATACTACCAGTAAAAATAATAATAATGATAATAGATAACATATAATATTAATAACAATATTATAACAATTAGTATTATTATAATTATACTTATATTATTATTATTGTTATTATTACAGTTATAATATCTTTTTGCAATAATACTAATAATTAAAGTACTGATAATAATAATAATAATAATAAAATATAATAATAATAATAATAACTAATGAATATAATATAATAATAATAATAATAATACTGATAATAATGATAATATAATGATAATAGTATAATAGTAATAATCCTCAAATGTATCCAAATTCTCTTTATTCTCACTTCTATCATCAATATTGTCATGATGAAATAGATTCTGTAATTTTATCATTATTACCCTAATAATTGCCAGAATCATCAAATTGAATGGAAAACTCATTTGGAGTCTACTCTCAAAGGCTATATTCGCTAGATGTTGCCGGCTTTTTCGACTTTTGGGATTTTTTTCTTTTACCTTTTTTTATTATTAGGGACACCCTTCCTGTTATTATCATCATTATTATCATGATACATATTATTATCGTTATCATCATCATTATCACTTATTCATCATTATCATCATCATTAATCATCATTATTGCACTTATTATCATCATTATTGCAATTATTATCATTATATTTGCAATTTGCAGTTATAACAATATCTATTTGTTTCAGCTAGACTATAACAACTACCTAATAATATTAAATAACAATAATATAACAATAATAACGTTTTATAATCATTATTTATATCAAATCATTATTTTAATTAAATATCGTTATTACTGTAATTATTACTGTAATATTAATTATTTTTACACATTATACTACCAGTCAAAATAATAATAAGGATAATAATAACATAATAACATTATAACAATATTTATTCTAACACTTAGATTATTATAATTATCTTATTATTATTATTATTGTTATTATTACCGTATATAATATATTTTTTTGGCAATAATACTATAATTAAAGTAATAAAATAATACTAATAATACTAATAAATAATAATACTAATAATAATATCAGGATACTAATAATAATAATAATAATATAATACTGATTAATAAGATATAAAGGATAATGAGTAAGATATAGTATCATCATCAATGTTTATCCAATTCTCTTATTCTCCCTTTTATCCATCCACTATTGTCATGATTAATAAATTCTGGTACTTATTATCATTATTACCCTAATAATTGCCAGAAATCATCAATGAATGGAAAAACGTCATTTTGGGAGTCTACTCCAAAAGGCTATATTTCGCTAGATTTTTGCCGGCTTTTTCGACTTTTGTGATTTTTTTTCTTTTAACCTTTTTTATTAATATATGGACACATTCCTTTATTATCATCATTATATCAGATTATATCATTATTATCGGTATCATCATCATTATCATTTTCGATCTTAAGCTCATCGATTATCATCATTATATGCAATTATTATCATCATTCTTGCAATTATTATCATTATTATTGCAATTATTGCTGTTATAATTATAATTTTTACATCTATACTAATAACAACTACATAATAAAGTAATAACAATAATCTACAATAATTAACGTTTTTAATAATCATTATTTATGCTCATTATTTAATTAATATCGATTATACTGTACTTTATTCTGTTATAATAGTTATTTTTACCTTATACTACCAGTAAAAATAATAATAATGATAATACAGAACAATAATAATATTAATAACATCTTATAACATTATATTATTATAATTATCTTATTATTCTTATTATTGTTATTTATTACAGTTATAATATATTTTTTGGCATAATACTAATAATTACAGTTAATAATAATATAATAATAATAATAATAATAAATAATAATAAATAATAATAATAGAATAATAGTAATAAAATAATAATAAAATGATAATAATGATAAATAATATATAATAGGTAATAATTTATAATCATCAAATGTTTATCCAAATTCTCTTATTCTCACTTGTTAGCATCACTAATGTTCATGATGATAGAATTCTGGTAATTATTATCATTATTACCCTCTAATTGCCAGAATCATCAATGAATGGAAAAACGTCATTTTGGAGTGTCTACTCTCAAAAGGCTATATTTCGCTAGATTTTTGCCGCTTTGTTAGACTTTTGGGATTTTTTTTCTTTTACCTTTTTTTATTATATATTGACACAATTTCCTGTTATTATCATCATTATTATCATGATTTCATCATTATTATCGTTATCATCATCATTATCCTAATTATCATCATTATCATCCATCATTATCAATCAAAATTTTTTTTTTATTGCAAATTATTTCATCATTATTGCAATATTATCATTATTATTGCAATTAGTGCGTTATCATATCTATTATTTACTCTATACTAATAACAACTACAATAAATAATAGTAATACCAATATAATAACCAATAATAGACGTTTTTATAATAATCATTATTTATATCATTAATTTTAATTAATATCGTTATTTACTTTAATTATTACTTGTTATACATCATTATTTTACAATTATACTACATAACGAACTAATAATAATGATAATAATAACATACTAAATATTAATAACACTATTATAACAATTAGTATTATTTAAACTTATACTTATTATTATTATTATTGTTATTATTACAGTTTATAATATATTGTTTGGCATATACAATAGATTACAGTAATCATAATAATACATATATAATAATAATAATAATAATAAGGAATTAATAAATAATAATATAAGAATATAATAATAATAATCATAATAATAATGCTAATAATTGATAATAATATGTATAGTAATACATAGTCATAATCTCAAATGGTTATCCCAATTCTCTTTTATTTCTCACGTTTTCATCACTATGCATGATGGAATAGAATTCTGGTAATTATTATCATTATTCCCTAATATTGCCAGATCATCAAATGAATGGAAAAAACGTCATTTTGGAGTCTACTCTCAAAAGGCTTTATATTTCGCTCAGATTTTGCCCTTTTTCGACTTCTTGGGATTTTTTTTCTTGTACCTTTTTTTATTATATATGGACACAATTCCTGTTATTATCATCACATTATTATCATGATTACTCATTTTATCGGGGTTATCATCATCATATCATCATTATCATCTTTGTCATCATCATTATCATTAACAGCTATTGCAATTATTATCATCATTATTGCAATATTATATTATTATTGCAATTATTTGCAGTTATAATATATATTTTTTAACATCTATACTAATACCAACTACACATAATAATAGTATAACAATATAATAACAATAATAACGTTTTTATACTCATTTATTTATCATCTTATTTAATTATATCGTTATTACACTTCATTTTACTGTTTTATGATAATTATTTTTACAATTATACTACCAGCATGTAAATAATCATAATTATAATATACCATAAGAATAAGTAAATACACTATATAACATTAGTATTATTAGAATTATACTTATTATTATTATTATTTTTATTATGACAGTTTATAATATATTTTTTTTGGCAATATACTAATAATTAAAGGAATCATATCTAATCATACTAATAATAATCATACGTAGTAATATCAATCCTACTCCTCAATAATAAAATAAAACACATAATATTGTATAATATTGATTAATCATATGATAAGAGTAATACTAGTAATATCATCAAATGTTATCCAAATTTCTCCCTTTTTTTTTTATTTTTCTTCTCACTTTTATCATCACTATTGTCATGATGCATATAATTCTGGTTAATTATTATCATTATCACCTAATAATTGCCAGCATCTGACAAATGAATGGAAAAAACGTCCTTTTTGGAGTCTACTCTCAAAAGGCCTATATTTCGCTAGATTTTGCCCGCTTTTTTCGAATTTTGGGGGGATTTTTTTCTTTTACCTTTTTTTATTTATATGGACACATTCCTTTATTATCATCATTATTATCATGATTATCATCCATTATTATCGTATCATCATCATTTATCTCATTATCATATTATCATCATCATTATCCTCATTATTGCAATTTATTATCATCATTATTGCAATTATCATCATTATGATTGCAATTATTGCAGTATATAATATATATTTGTTCCATCTATACTAATAACACTACAATAATAATAGTAATAACAATAATAATAACATAATACGTTTTATAATCATTATTTATATCATGATTTTTTAATTAATATTCGTTATTACTGTAATTATTACTGTTTATAATAATTATTTTACAATTTATACTACCAGTAAAATATAATAATGATAATAATAACATAATAATATTATAACAATATTATAACAATTAGTATTATTATAATGTATACTTATTATTATTATTATTGTTATTATTACAGTTATAATATATTTTTTGGCAATAATACTATAATTAACAGTAATAATAATAATAATAATAATAATAATAATACGTAATACTAATAATACTAATAATAATAATAATAATAATAATATAGTCAATAATAATAATTATCATAATGATATAATAATGGATAATATATATAGTACATAATCATCAAATAGTTCCCAAATTCTCTTTATTCTCACTTTTATCATCACTAGTGTCTGATGAATGAATTCTTGGTATTATTATCATTTTACCCTACTCATTGCCAGAATTCATCAATGAATGGAAAAACGTCATTTTGAGTCTACTCTCAAAAGGCTCTAATTTTCGCTAGATTTTGCCGCTTTTTCGACTTTTGGGATTTTTTTTCTTTTATACCTTTTTTTTATTTATTATGGACACAATTCCTGTTATTATCATCTTATATCATGGATTATCATCATTATTCTCTTATCATCATCATTATTCATCATTATCATCATTATCATCCCTCATTAAACATCATTTTGCAATTATTATCATCATTATTGCAATTATTAAAATCATTATTATTGCAATATTGCAGTATAATATCTATTTTTACATCTAATCTAATAACCACTACAATAATAATAGTAATAACAATACTAATAACATATGAACGTTTTTAGAATATTATTTATTTCATTATTTTAATTATATCTTATTCTGTAATTATTACTGTTTAATAAGTAATTTTTTTACAATTAGCTACCATAAAAATAATAATAATGTAATAATAACATAATAATCTAATAACCATTTATACACAATTAGTATTATTATAATTTATACTTATTATTATTATTATTGTTATTATTACAGTTATAATCTATTTTTTGTGCATACTCACTATAATTAAGTAATAATAATCATACATAATAATAATACGAATAATAATATAATAATACTACTAATAATACTAATAATAAATACTACTAATAATAATATGATATAATGAATAATCATAATGTAATAGTCAATAATAGTATAATCATCATGTTATGCTCCAAATTCCTTTATTCTCACTTGTTATCATCAACTATTGTCATAGATGAATAAATTCTGTAATTAAAGATAGCATTATTACCCTAATAATTGCCAGAATCATCAAATGAATGAAAACAACGTCATTTGGTAGTCTCCTCTCAAAAGGCTATATTTTCGCTAGATTTTGGCCGCTTTTTCGAACTTTGGGATTGTTTTTCTTTTTCCTTTTTTTTATTAGATTTGGCACAATTCCTGTTTATTATCATCATATTATCATGATATCATCATTATTATCGTTTTTAATCATCATCATATCATCATTATCATCATTTCATCATCATTATCATCATTATTGCAATTATTATCATCATTATTGCAATTATTATCATTATTATTGCAATTATTGCAGTGATAATAATATCTTTTTAACTCTATACTAATACACTACAATATATAGTAATAACAACAATAATAACACTAAGACGTTTTTATAATTCATTATTTATATCATTATTTAATTAATATCTGTTTATTACTGTACTTCTTACTGTTTATAATAATTATTTTTACATTATACCTAACCAGTAAAAAGAATATAATGATAATAATAACATAATAATTTAATAACATTAATACAATTAAGTATTATTAAATTATACTTATTATTAATATTAGTGGCATTTTACAGTTAAATATATTTTTTGGCAATAATACTAATAATTAAAGTAATAATAAATATATAATATAATAATAGTAATAATAATACTAATATAATCATAATATAATAATAATAATAACTAATAATACTAATTTAATATGACAATAATAATGATAATCTATAATAGTAATAATCATCAAATTTTATCCAATTGCCTTTATTCTCACTTTTATCATCACTATTGTCATGATGAATAGAATTCTGGTAATTATTATCATTATTACCCTATATTGCCAGAATACCCTCAAATGATGGAAAAACGTCATTTTGGAGTCTACTCTCCAAGGCTATATTTCGCTAGTATTTTTGCCGCTTTTTCGACTTTTTGGGATTTTTTTTCTTTTGTAACCTTTTATTATATATGGACACAATTCCTGTTATTATCATCATTATATCATGATTATCATCCTTATTATCGATTATCATCACTCATTATCATCATTATCCATCATTATCATCATCATTATCATCATTATTGCAATTATTATCATCATTATTGCAATTATTATCATTATTATTGCATTATTGCAGTTATAATATATATTTTTACATCTTACTAATAAAAACTACAATAATAATAGTAATACATAATATAACAATAATAACGTTTTTATAATCATTATTTATATCATTATTTTAATTAATATCGTTATTACTGTAATTATTACTGTTAAATAATTATTTTTACAATTATCTACCAGTAAAAATAATAATATGATAATAATAACAATAATATATTAATAACAATATTATAACAATTAGTATTATTATAATTATACTTATTATATTATTATTGTTATTATTACAGTTATAATATATTTTTTGGCAATAATACTAATAATTAAGTAATAATAATAATATAATAATAATAATAATAATAATGATAATAATGATAATAATAATGAAATAGTAATAATAGTAATAATCATCAATGTTATCCAAATTCTCTTATTCTCACTTTTATCATCACTATTGTCATGATGAATAGAATTCTGGTAATTATTATCATTATTACCCTAATAATTGCCAGAATCATCAAATGAATGGAAAAAACGTCATTTTGGAGTCTACTCTCAAAAGGCTATATTTTGCCGCTTTTTTGACTTTTGGAATTTTTTTCTTTTACCTTTTTTTTATTATATATGGACACAATTCCTGTTATTATCATCATTATTATCATGATTATCATCATTATTATCGTTATCCTCATCATTATCATCATTATCATCTTATATCATCATTATCATCATTATTGCAATTATTATCATCATTATTGCAATTATTATCATTATTATTCAATTATTGCAGTTATAATATTATTTTACATCTATACTAATAACAACTACAATAATAATAGTAATAACAATAATAATAACAATATACGTTTTTATAATCATTATTTATATCATTATTTATTAATACTTATTTACTTAATTATTACGTTATAATAATTATTTTACAATATCTACCAGTAAAAATAATAATAATATAATATACATTAATATTAATAACAATATTTAAATTAGTATTATATAATTATACTATTATTATATTATTGTTATTATTACAGTTATAATATATTTTTTGCAATAACTAATAATTAAAGTAATAATAATAATATAATATATAAATAATATAATAATAATAATAATAATAATAAATAATATAATAATATGATAATAATGATAAATATATGATATAGTAATAATAGTATAAATCATCAAATGTTATCCAAATTCTCTTTATTCTCACTTTTATCATCACTATTGCATGATGAATAGAATTTGGTAATTATTATCATTATTCCTATATTGCCAGAATCTCAAATGAATGGAAAAACGTCATTTTGAGTATCTCAAGCTATATTCGCTGATTTTGCGCTTTTCGACTTTTGGGATTTTTTTTCTTTACTTTTTTTATTATATATTGACACAATTACTGTTATTATCATCATTATTACATATTATCATCATTTACGTTATCATCATCATTATTCATTATCATATATCACACATTATATCATATGCAATTATTATCATCATATTGTATATCATTTATTCATTTTTTATTAAAT